>NW_025941620.1:556821-629034 GCF_000764305.2 Hyalella azteca
CAGCAGCAGCAGCAGCACAACAGCAGCAGCAGCAGCACAACAGCAGCAGCAGCAGCAGCAGCACAACAGCAGCAGCAGCAGCACAACAGCAGCAGCAGCACGTTAACACTCGCGCTGCACAGCAGCAGGTGCAGCATGAGTCACCGGACGGTCATGAGGTCAAGTCTGGACGCTTGGAAATTAAGCTGCAGTAGCAGAAGTAGCAGCAAGTTAAGCAGTAGTAATGCAGTAGAAGTAGCAGCAAGTGTAGCAGTAGTAATGCAGTAGCTGAAGTAGCAGCTGCAAGTTTGGCATTAGTAACATACAGTAGTAAGTGTAGCAGTAGTAATGCAAGAAACATGCGGCAAGAAACGTAGCAGTAGCACCGTGAAGAAAGTAACTTTTATAAATTAAAAGAGTACAAATTAACCCATTAATGCCGAAAGTTATTGTTTGAATTTTTCTCTGGTTTCATGTAAGAATATTATCACTTGTGACGGTAATAAATAAAAAATATGTTCAAATATTCCTTTTTTCGTTGTATATGAAAAATTATAGCTTGGTCCCATTTAGAACCGGGCTATATATTTCATGACCTAAATTTCTTTAGAAACATTGTATAACGCAATACCATATACAGCATTAAAAGTACTAACTTTATCGATAAAATTCTGCATCTGACTCATAAATAATATATTTTTAGAACGAATTACTCATCTTTCTCCGCTTTGATATCAAGCTTTCCTGTCTGACACTTGGTTCTTATAATCTTTGAATGTTAACTGAACAGGGAGTAGTCGGCGCAGCAGAACCAAACGTTGCCAGAACAGGGCCTATACTTTCAAAAAATGTTAAGAGATCGTAAGTTCATCAGCCAATCATTGACGGCCTTTCAAGCAAAATTCACCAATCATAGACAAGAAAATAGAGCGTAAGTACTTACGTTTACTTAGCGAATTTTTAAAGTAGGACAAGATGTCAGATGTGTATCAAACCTAAGCATCCACTTCTATATTTATTTGATCATTCAATTTTATTATGAATCCATTTTTCCCGCTGGTTCCAAATGGAACCGCTCGGCATTAATGGGTTAAAGAAATATCCCAAGCAAATTATATACACTGCAAAATAAATTATGGTATAGACACCGACACTTATTATATACGTGTTTTATAATTATACGAGCAAGATTTTCCATCCTTAATTCTTGTCATAAATTACAAGTGAGGCACATCACACAAACAAATGTGTTGGCCCAACATCGTTAATGTAGGTAGGAATCAAGCTATAAACCACCGTTGATGGAGGAGCCAGCATAGCACCAATAAACATCGACTGAAAGAGACAACAAACAGAGCCCGAGAATCGAGTTTAAACATCAGCACATCACCATGATATATAGCAGGCCACATCAGTCAAATACTCTAGCGTTGTTCTAAGTGAGCCTCACAAGTGGCAGGATGTTGAATATGGAAGCACTGTTAAAAATCAACACATGGAGAATATAAAGTTTCCCAAAACCTGCAATGCAAAGGTTATCGCTTCAGCATATTATGCTAGCTTTCAAATTATGTGATTACGTTGCTTGATGAATTGTACACATTCAAATCTCAACTACAACGCACAGGCCCAAGATAGCTTGACCACTATTCTGCACTTCCTTGAGCACCACTATTCAATATGAACCCACAGTCAAATTAAGCTTACAATTCTTCACTATTACCACGATACCTAGATTTTATAATTATCGACACATGTGTAAGCGGTTTGGTCGCAAAAAATCTTGAATTCAAAAGACAATCCATGAACACTCAACAACCAAAGTTAGCATTTATTTCAGAGCCGCAGTGGGATTTAACCGCTGGTATCAGAACAAAAACACATGTCCGAAACACTGGTCCTGTAAGCCTGTACGGTACAATGCACTCGTAATCGTCATATCAGTACCTTGAACAGAGGTATTCAGGCACTTGTTGCCCACCAATAAGAACGCGAACGTGACTGAGGTGCGCCATAAGTCTCGCAATGCAGACCATGTGCCTGTAAACTAAGCGCCTTGTTGACATGACCACAGCTCGGTATCATGTAACAGCAACAACGATGCAGTGAGCAGCAACAGCGCGGCATTACCCATAGCAAGCATGGCATACAGTGCAGTACGCATAGCTAGTTGTACCATAATTATAACACACATTTATTACATTGCCCATATATACTGAGCAGTGTGAAGTGCGTGCAGAATACTGAAATGCACAACTGAGTAGCGGTGATACTATACGAGTCTCGGTGAATGTCGTGCTCAAAAACAAAAATGGGTCTCTCAGATTCTCATTTTCGTAATGCTCATGTTAAAACTACGTACATAAGATTGTAATAGGAATAGGCTAGGAATAGAACGACAACTTTGAGCATGAATGTATTTCCGTGAAACATAGTCTTTTCCATGACACCTCTACCGTAATGGCTATGAGCATTTCCACTTCGAAATGCAATATAAAATATGAGTGCGTATTCATGTAATACTTGAGTTCATTTTTGATCGAATCTACGTGGAAATTAATCGGAATGCCAGCACCAGGAGATTTATTTTAAATATAAGATATCTTATAATTTACAACGTTAAATTTTTTTCATCGTTTTCGTCTTTATGGAACAAATTTTTTGTTTGCGGCAATACACCATCACCGCTTTTCCGTTCACGTGGTTGACAAGCCTCATTTGAACAGTAACTGGGGCAGAAAATGGCTATGTTGAATATAATTGAATTGTGGTCGAATTTTAATCTATTCTGTACTCTATTTGGCAACCTGATGCCAGCGAGGCCGGCAAACAAGAGGAATACAAGAAGAAATAATCCAGTTTGGGATCGTCCTGGGACCCAGTCCCGACATCTGAGCCCGTGGGCAAGGAACTGTGGGAGAAAACCGACAAAACAAAAGAAGAACGAGATATTCTCAAAGAGGAAAGAGGAATGTGAAGGAGTTGGCAGAATAAAGATAAAGTAAAATTTGTCAGGAAACGAAAATGATTTATAGAATAGAGGCAAATGTTGAGAACCTGGAAAGGTGCGAGAGCCAAGAAAGTGGGAAATAAGAAACACAAAAAGCAGCCATGACGTGCGCATACCCGTATTTGCTGACGCGGGTAAAATGAAGACGATAAATCAAAAAGTGGAGGGAGTAGAGCAACGAATGAGGGAGGAGGAGACAGAGGAGGGTAAGCCAGACTAAACTGAGACCTGGTTCCGCAGAACAGGTTCGTCAACACGGATTGGCAGTCTCAAATGTGGACAAACTGACAAAAACAATAAAAAAAGGAGGATCGCAAAACCGGTTCACGGCTTCACTACGCCACAAACTGGTGCACCGCTTTACGTGTCAACACGCACTCTCGCTGTCCATGATGTGCGTGCGCATTTCCACCAAAACAGGATTACGCATCAACACGCACATTGCCACCTATAGTCGGACTTGCGCATCAATACGCGCATTACCACCTATAGTCGGTATTACGAATGAACACGCGCATTACCACCTAGTCGGAATTACGCATCAACACGCGTAATTCTTTCTTGCGCATTACACCAGTGCCCGAGCCTTTAATGCTCGTGTTATAAACATATGCTATGCCTGCTAGTGCTTTACACTTGCTCTTGCTCTACACTGCTATGTTTGTTAATGCTCTACACATATTATATCGTTCAACATTCTTCTATTCTCGTCTTACAGATTCTTTTTTCGATTATTTTTAATGTGTTAATTCATTTGTCTTTTCAGAAGATGTGTGTAGAGTATGTGTCTCTAAATTTTGATAGAATATTTATTGAGGATTTACGGTGTTTTCCTTCCATCGTTTCCGCCAGATCATTATTCTACGATACTTTCATCGTCAATTCTCACCGATTATTTGCTTTGATTTGCCAATTATCGCCCCCCCCCCTCCTTTCGTATATACCCATTCCTACCATCCCCCTACAATGCACCGCTTTCCCCCCTCCCACAGAAAAAATATATATATTTACCGTACATGTAGGTATAAATAAACCGCTTTTCTTCGTCGCTGCCGGAGGTGTTATATGAGCCCCGGCAGGAATGTGCGCAGTCGCGAGTCGTTGCTGCATTCCCTTCATTTCCGCTGGTACGGAACCGACGAGTTTTTTGTTCAATTCTGTAATTTTGTGAAGCGACGGAAGGCGCCCTAGAAAGGGTTCCGCGGAAGCGCCAATGATCACCGTTAAATTGAATGGACTATGGTTTGAAGCAAGTGCCCTTGTTGTTCTAGTAATCTAGTTGAATGGTTAATAGAAATTTTATTCGTTTTTAGAAATGAAGTTGATTGATTCGAACTATATAAATATATATACTTGAATGGCACCGATCACGGTTTCATCGTCTTCAGCATATCATCGTCGTTATGAACAAATGACTTTATATGGTCGGCGTCTAGCCATTTAATAAACTTTGTTATGAAATTATTGATAATATATTTTAAAAATCATCTCAATTTACCCGGAAATGAAGATCGTGGTTTCGGCCTACCGAATATTTTATTGTAAACTTTATTCATAGTATTTCGTTGTTTAGCGCTGGACGTATCGGAAGTTTCTATCATCAGAATTCTTCTCCCTTCGTTGCGGCTGGCGTAGTCGTTCGGCCGACCGTTTGGTCCATCTTTCCCAGGCTTAACCATCTTGTAATCAAGGTAATTGGGATCCTCGTCTCCTAACGGTGCTTCGCGCTTTGTAATAATAGCCTTTATTCTTGCCACCGGTTTTGTGACTGGGCGCACGCGGCTTAGAATTCTTAAGTAAATTAAATTTCATTGATAGTAATTTCTGATCGTTTTACGCCATTAGCTGATTTTTTTGTTTTCGAGAACATATCATAATCTCTAGGTGTCTCGTTTTTTTACCCAATATGTCCTTCCACGTTATTACTTTATGAAGTATTCTCCCACATTGACCTATAGAAACTGTTTGGACAGGTGTTGAGGCGCTATTCCATCTCGTACAGATCGTGCGTGACGTGCATTGTATGTGCTTCGTACCTGCGTCATGTGACTTCGTATGCCATGCACTTGCACGAACTTGAAACGCACTTTATACAGTGGTAACGTGAGTGCGTATAAATTGAAATGTGATATTGATGTGTTGATATTGATATTATGATATTGATCCGATGATATTGATATGTTGATATTGATGTGATGATATTGATGTGTTGATATTGATATGATGATATTGATACGATGATATTGATATGATGATATTGATATGATGATATTGATATGATGATATTGATATGATGATATTGATACGATGATATTGATATGATGATATTGATATGATGATATTGATATGATGATATTGATATGATGATATTGATGTGATGATAATGATATTGGTGTGATTGTATCAATAGGATGATGTTGACGTGGTGATATTGGCGAGATCATATTGATGTGATAATATTGATGCGATGATATTGGTGTGATGATATTGATGTGATTATGTTGAGGTGTTCATATTCACCCGTGTAATGCCTAAGTAATTATCAGGGCGTAAGCTTTCCGGTGATGCCCTCCTTGCAATTGGAGGAAGACTATTTTAAGGAAAATTCCCATTCTTGAACGCACTGGAATAGGCATAACATGTGTAGAGCATCTATAGGCATGGCAAGTTTAGAGCATCAGAAGAGAAAGCAAGTGTGAATCATCATAATGCATAGCATGTATGGAGATATATATGCCTAGCAAGATTACTATGATAGTGCGAGTAGGCTTATAGCAGGTTATCGTAGCAAAGCTGACGCCAGCTGTAGGCCACCGTAGCTGTAGGCCACCGTAGCTGTAGGCCTAGTGAGCTAAAAATACGATGAGCGATTCAAAGGGTCACGGGCAACAGATCGACAGCCGGCTTAGAACCACTGGCATAGCGGCTTAGAACCACTGGCATGGCTGCTTAGAACCACTGGCATGGCGGCTTAGAACCACTGGCATGGCGGCTTAGAACCACTGGCATGGCGGCTTAGAACCACTGGCATGGCGGCTTAGAACCACTGGCTTAGAACCACTTAGAGCCACAGCGCCGCTGGCATGGCGTCGTTACATTACCTTGCGTTACCCTCCCTTGCATTACCCTCCCTTGCGTTACCCTCCCTTGCGTTACCCTCCCTTGCGTTACCCTCCCTTGCGTTACCCTCACTAGCGTCACATCAGAGGCATTTCCGTGCCCTCCCCACCAGCACATGAGGGGCTTCCTCAATAACTGCCGGTCCCTTCCCTCACGCATTTTATTTTTAAGCTATGCCTTCATTTATTATTTTTAACCTTCCCCTTCTGTTATTTAATTTTTATCCTTTCATTCCTCGTCGCTTGGCCTTCATTTATTTATTTTTAACCCTCCTCTTCTTTTATTCAATTTTTACCCTTTAATTCCTCGTACCTTGGCCTTTTTTATTTATTTTTAACCTTCCTCTTCTTTTATTTAATTTTTACCCTTTAATTCCTCGTCGAACCATTATATCATGTTTTAGTCATTTCATTTAACGAACGAATTATCTTTCGAATGTTTCTGAATCTTACAATTGTATGTGCTTTGTCTAAATTTCATTTAACCCTCATCGAACTCTTTCATTAGCTTCCTCTTATTTCCACTCACTTTCATCCTTTTATTCACTTATTACCTATCTCTGTTTCGACCGTTTCCATTAATGCTCGCTCTGTCAATCTAAAAACTAAACACAAATTATATGCGACGCAAAGGCATCGCACTAATCAGGTCTTCTATCAGCGCTCAAAGATATATCTTGTCCAATTTCTATTAGTTAATATCAAATTATCCAGTGAAGGAATTTGTGACTTTCATGCTGTTAATTTTAATCCTATAGGAAATAAAAAAAAGTCATAATAATTAGGACCATTTTGACCTTAAGCCCTATAAGTGCTCGGTCTAAGTTCTAACCAAATATTTTTTTTATAAATTTCTTTAGTTTAAGCACTTAAGATCACCTAAATATATTTCGTGCATGCAAAATAAGTGAGAGCAGCCAGCCACATCACAACAAAGGAAACACGAGACATTTCCGCACAGTATGAGCTTGTTATGATAATTCAATGGACGTAAATGAAGCAGGAGTAACTACAAATATCTGCTACTGATGTGCCTCACGACTGCGGATGCGGAGAATTACGCCAGCGCTATCAAAAGCTCCAGCGGCGACTAATGTATAACGGCGACCATGGGCGTGTCGAAATCCTGAATAGCCAGTTGTCATTGCCAGTACAAGTCTCATTACAATTAGCGTTAACATAACAGAGAATATGCTTTTAAATATCTGGCAGACCGAAGCTACAATATCAATTCTTTAGTTTAATAGGTTTATTAAGGATTCTATGGACTAACACCACGGAAATATTTACCTGAATTTCGATAAAATTACCGTTCCTTCAATACTGGTTATACGCATAGGCGAAAATTAGACAGGCACACAAATATATACTTAAGCTATTAGGAAGGGGGTATCAGATTATCAGATATCGAATGGACATCAAGCAGTTGATAAATTGAAAATTTGCCTGAATAACTGGCACAGGCAGTAACGTAGACGGTCCAATTCTAGAGAGTAGACTGTAGAGGATAGAAATTCAAGGCACGTCTCATCTTGGTCCTACGAAATAGCTGATGACACGCTATTGGTAAACAGCCAGCAAGGCTAAGTTACGAGGCACCAATAAAAAATTGTAATCACACTTAAGAACTTATTCGTCAATAAAATGCACGTTAGCTTCCAAGAAGCGGACGTAAAACAGCTTCAAAATTAACACGTAAAATATTGAATTTATTTGCAAATCGCAGAATTCCTTGCTACGTGACGACACGGATAATAGGATTCGTAAACTACTATTCCGATTTCAATAGATCCTGTCTGGATGGAATGAAGATAATAGTCACTACGAATCTTCTAAGCACACTACATCTTTAGAATAAACTAAAAACTACAGTTTTGTCATAAATCATGCGTAACTTTTAGTGGCTACTGGCCTACTGCAGACGTAGCGGTAGCCTACATACTTCTGCAGTTCAGCGTAGCAAATTTATTATCAATACGAAGAGAAATGGGTAACGAAATACCAGCAATACATCTGCTACCTTCGAGTTATTCATCACATAGCCATGGATCTGATTCTTTCCAAGTAATAACCAAAAGTTGTAGTGTTTCCTCTAGATAAGGAAGGCAGTGAACTGACTACCAATAAACATGAAGTCCAGACTTACCTGCCAAGGATGCTACGTAACCTCTCCGGCTTGTTAAAATCACCACTGTTTGAAGGCACTTGTTACCTACTTTATAAGATCACTGTACTGTGAAGTATAAAATAACTATCATATAATAAATTATCCTAAGACAATGAATACATAAGTGCAAAAGAGTGGAGCACTAGTAATGGTGAGCGGTAAAATCCAGCAACGTACACAACCTCACTCGAACACACCTTGGGAGACACTGCTCGGCTCGCAGCTCGGACTGCTCGGTGCTCGCGTGCGGTAACAGCGGCATTTCAAGCGATTCAACGGCACGCCGCGCGACTGGAGTAGTAACAACATACGCTGGTAGGTGTTTACTGTTCACCTCTGTGTGAAATCATGTGTAGGATTCAAAAATTTCTATGAAACGAAACTTTATAAAGCTTCACTTTCTCGTCAATCACTTTCTTATGGATACTCGTTTTTTATGGAATAATAAATTTGGTTCAATGAAGACACAAATTTGGCGAGATTTGTTCACAAGACCCAAACGCTATTTTGGAGTTTTTTTCCCCATCCGAGTTTTTCTCGCTCACACTACTAATTATGTAGTGTTCTTATTTAAACCCATATTCGCAAAATTTATATTATTATATAAAAAATTCTTCAAATTTGTTGTTCTCGGAATCCTGTCGTACTCCAGACGTACGATCGTAGAACTACGTTATATAGTTATGTGTAGGTAGGGCCATTTTGGGGTTGCAAATCCATGAACCCTGTACGATTTGAGCAGTGGCAGCGGACTTAGGGCGTCATAGGTCTAAACATAACTTCGTAGACTGCTCTGTCCTGTGGCATGCTGGCGCTGTGGAAGGTATATATTTGTGTAGTGGTATTGAATGATGCTGTCCACGAACATGGCTTACATGCATCCCACATATACACCACTTTTGGAATCCTCGATCTATACTTTTTGCTTGTCCATGTGCGTTGTTAACATTTTTTTAGTGTGTGTTCAAAACTCTAGAAAGACTTTTGAGGATAAGGCACGAATTTTCCAAGTATGCAAATTGCGGTATTAAGAAATAACCTATCACAATAACGGCATATCCTCGTATTTCGTGAATGTTATGAAGTACTTTTCACATTGCTAAAACTATATATATTTAAGAATTATCAGCGTCGACGAGCCTAGTTGTTTAGTGCTTCAGTTCGTATTTGATCTTTCAAACGAGTGTTGATATCGATACTATTGCCATTTTTATCTCTCAGCATTCAAATGCAATTTGTTTCATGGTCTTGCTAAATTTGGATATAAGGCGAAACTTCAGTCCAAGGTTCAAGATTTTTCTCTGCTACTAGCTCCGAGTGTGAGAAGATAGTTAAATGTAACTATGTATTATAGGACGCTGTACTCACATTTCTCCTCTCTATAGACGATTGAATTTCTCAAGAGTTTGAAGTGTCACGCATGATGTCGTATGCACAGCGTAGGATTTTTGATCATCAATGATTTTGAGATGAACTTGAAGACTTGTGATGATTGGAAATTGAGGTAGATAAGTTGACTGAGTTTTAAGTTTCAAATTTTCTACTTTACTGTCTTTAATGTATTATTATCTTTATCTTAATATGATAATTTGATTTCAATTCAATTACTTCATCGCGATGAACAAATTGCGCTTTCGATTACTCCGATTTTGTAACTCAGTATTCATTCGTTCTCGCTACCGTATCATAACATAACATAACATAGTGATGTCGGCGCCGAATAGTAGGCCTGAGTAGACCTGTTACCGATTCTTGTACTTTTCGTGACTTGTTTACAGAAGATCTAAAATCGTGTCCTTTGACCTGATTTTTTCAAGACTGACGATTGTTTGAAATAGCTACTAGACTTCCACCGGGTTTGATATGGTGCTAGGCAATTCAAGTCTGAACATATATTTTTCCATAGCTCTATCTAGTCTGTTCTTGAACGCGTTCATACTCGGAGCGCCAACGATGTCATCGGGGAGGCTGTTCCACATGTCGGTGATTCGAAGCGAGAAGAAATTTTGTCGCGTGGAGAAGTTGCAGCGCACTTTTTTTAGCTTATAGCCGTGGCCCTGTCTCTTATACACATCTAGAAATGTANCTGTCTCTTATACACATCTAGATGTGTATAAGAGACAGGTGCAACGTCCCGGTGTCCAATAGTGACTTTAGAGTTTTAGCCTCCACAACCGGTGTTTCTGACCTACGAATTTTAGTATCTTTATATATTTTCAAACAGAAACCCAGTTTAAATGCTGCATTCAGTTCCTATCCTCTAGAAATTGTAAATAGATAGTACCCTCTCTACATGTTATCTCATTTTTATTTCTGTTAGCTTCAATTTTAGTTCTAATGTCCTCAAGTTTAGGTGAATTGTTTGAATATGAATTTTAGGCTACTAATTGTTTATACCTGTGTTCTAGGTTTTGAACTGACGATGGAGCTGGACTCCGAAACGTTTTCGATTATAAGAAATGGTGAACTTTTTGGCTATTTTCTTTACTTTTAAATTCCTGGTATATAAATAATCAGACGTGCATGGCTAGTGATTTATTGGTATAAATATCCTATAGTTAAGCAGATTGTAATTGATAATGAATGATTCACTTGAAACGTCATACGAATGAAAAAAAAGTGTCTCAGAAAGTGACATAGAATGAATTACAGAGAGTGTCCTTTTCTTCAAGTTTCCAATTTTAAATATAAGTCTCACACGCAAATTTGAAGAACTTGCGCAGCTGAAATAATAATTTTTATTTCAAAAACATATAAAATTATTTTAGAAAACGATGCTTGAATAACTAAAAATATGGATACTAGTTATAATCGTTAAACGCTTACTGAATAATTTGCAGAAATTTTGCAAATTTAGCGCATTTTTGTAATGGCTTAGAATGTTCAGTTTTGCCCTGGCCTTGTTAAATATTTAACTGAAGCTGCAGAATGTGAAGAAAGTGTCCGCTCACTGGACTACATGTTAAGGTCAGGTGCTAGCAGCCTCTGTCTCTAATGACCCCGAGTACGTCGATAAAAACGTAACTGGGGCCGTACTCGCAAAACTTGACTGAGTACATGTAACGGCCTAACTACATGTAGCGGCCTAAGTAAATGTAGTGGCCGAAGTACACGTATAGCGGACGTAGCAGCCTAAGAACACGTAGTAGCCCAAGCACACTTAGCAGTCGATCTATCGTCTGTGATTGGTGAGCTTAGCTTGAAATGCCATCAGTGATTGGCTGTCGGAGTGGAGAACTTGTAACTTTTTTTTATATCATCTAAGTATACGTATTACATGGAGCGTCCTAAGTACACGTAGCAGCCTATATCTCGTCTGTGATTGGTGAGCTTAGCTTGAAAAGCCGTCAACGATTACCTGACGGAACTACAAATTCCTAACTATTTTTGATAGTATGGCCAAAGGTGAATTCATCCAAATTAAAGCTTTACGGTCATTATAGTTATTGTACTTTGAATGCGTATGATCGGCCATCCATTATTTTCGAATACGTTTTCTTCTGATCTTTATATTTCCATGGCACGAGGCCCGTGCTCGTGACAATTCTTAATTTTCAGCGGGTAGTAAATGCATCATTTAAAGATGATAGTTATGGAATGTAATGTAATGTTGTGGGGTCTTGACTCTTAACCGGCTGATCGGAGCAAAGAATCATGACCACCTGCTGCAGTTTTTGGTATAGGTCTCGAGAGATGAAAACATGTGCAAATTATACTATTGTACTTTCTGCATGCTGTTGTCCTCTCAATTTCTTGTTTATATACTACTTTTTCTGACACTCGTACAACAAACTGTCGCAATTGTTCACACAATTCAGCTCTCTTGCAAATTAAATTCACGTTGACCTCTCAGTGTATGAAGAATTAACATAAAAAACATTTACGTGATAAATGGTTTACTAGTTACCAATAATGAATCCTTCAAAGGTTGTCTCTTTTATTAATTCATTTTATATGTTCAAATGTTTTTCATTTAAGTACAGGCATTTTCAAAGTAGGCCCTGTCATGTTATATTTAAGGCAGCTCCTACTCTGAGACATTGATTCAACAATATTGATAGGCCTTAATGAAATTACGCATTATTCGGGGTTTAAAACAAGAAACAAAATGTAGACAAACATGCAATGAAATTAGAACATTATTTCGTAAACGCATTCCAGATTTCATGCAAGAGGATATAGCTATCAATTGTCAAACGTTACTATCAGGAATTAAAAAAAAATTCCACACATCACGCAGGCAATCTGAAGAATTTCCCTCCTCCAATAACTAATCGTTCGAGGCTATTGGCTTATTATATTATAAAACACTAAATCCAAAACAATTTCTTTATATTAAAATTTATTAGTTTTTATTTTTTCAAGCGAAATTTAAATCTGATCAACTTTTGCAATTGTATGGATTGTGACAACTTTAACTTTTGAATTATATTAAATTATTGATACTAATACTCTCATAGAGACGATAACGAGTGTACAAAATCCGCTCACCGTGCATGATCGCGACGTGTAGACAAGCAATGAAGGTGAAATGTAAAAAAAATATTTACACTGCTTCAACTATTTAAGGCACTGTTGGAAAATTTCAATTTATTGCTATAGTATGACATTTTTTACCCCTCTATGAATAATCATAGGGGGACTTCTCACCTACAGAGTTTATCCAGAAAGTAATAGAACTGATATTTTTGTCGTCCCGATTGTAGTCCGGAGCGCGCGATCGAACGCGACTAAATTCGGTAGCGCGGGTCCCTATCAAAAGGAGCCTGTACAGTTTACAATGTGCAGTGTACAATGCACACTGTTTAATTGAAATTTATTTCAAATAATGAAATAAATAATAATTCAAATAATGAAATAAATAATGAATAATGATTTAATACCACACCAGATCTGGTGTGGTATTAAATTGTGCACAAAATTAGGAACAAGTGAACTGTTACTTTATAACATGAATCTTAGCTATCTTCATGCTTGGCCGTTCACGTGACCAACCGTTCATAGTTGGTCACCTAACAAACATTCTCGCTCACCGGCCTCAAAAAAAAATATTTTTTAGACGCAGTCACTCGAGATACGCGCCCCTGCGCAGCGAGCAAGATTCTACACAAGGCAATTAACGCGGGAATTATTCCCGGCCAATGCTAGCCAGGGGCCATACTTTCAAAACTCGCCAAGTGAACGTAAGTATACTTACGCTCTATTTTCTTGTCTATGATTGGTGGATTTTGCTTGCGTGGCTGTCAATGATTGGCTGCTGGACTTACGATCTCTTAACATTTTTTGAAAGTATGGGCCCAGGTCTACTAGCGGTTAAAACTTGCCCCGTGTACGGTAGCCTTATTGTTCCTTACTAAGAGATCTTAAATCTGCCGAATCCAGTCTGTACACGCGCGCTAAAAAGTACAGGCGCGGAGGAAGATGGCAGTTGTCTCATTTCCGGGCTAACTTTGTAGGAACATTTGCACTTATGATAGGTATGTTTATCATACACACCAATTGACCCAAATTCTCAAAGAAAGTTCGACCATTTTGTATTAGACTGAAATCGATTATGAATTAAAAACCCTGGCGATAGCAATGCTCTCAGGACGCTCACAGAGGCATCAAATTAAGCGAATTCTGACAAATGTTAATTTCCACCTCATGTGCACATCGTTTTTTTAATGGAAATCACGATAAAACTTAAAACTACAACTCTTATTTTTTCATAACTTCAAATTTTTGTATAGTATAAACAGCTTGCTCTAAATTAATCGATATTTAGAGAAGGAAATAAACGTATTTATCTTCTTAATTCGATGCAGTCTATACAAGATCGATGAAAAATTCTTCCGTACAAAGATAAATTCTTTAAGCAGTTATCAAGAAACATTTAGAATGTCAATTACTTGAGAAATCTTGCAATTGAAGAGCAATACAAGTTCGTCTATAAGAGACCATACATAAATGCTTGTCCGTATTCCAGCTCTAATTAAGTTGACGTCTCAGCATGGTGACACTCGATCACGGCGTTGCAAGGCTGGCATCATCGGTGATGAAGTCTTGTGGGGAATCAAATTTACCATTGCTAATGATTTTCATTGCCGCGAATTTAGTAGAAGTAACTATATTCCAGCGTTGTTTAGGCATTGTGGAGCTTGGATCAGACTCTTCATCACGTGATTCATCTTTATCGAAATCATAGTCGTCCAGGATGGCTGGTTCTTCTTCACGTGTCGCATTGTCCAACGGATCGTGAGTTTTCCCGTGATTGAGATTGTGGGTCTTGTTTTCCATCCCCCCAGCCTGTCGGTTATTGAGCCACTCAGTCCTGCTTTTCATGCTCTGAGAATTCATCATCATGATGGCGCTCATCTCCATTTCTTTTTTCGAGTCTAGCTGGACGGACATCTCGCTGTCATTAGAAGCTTGGGATTCTTTCGAACCCATGCTTCTCAATCCGTTTCCTGAAACTCGTTCGTTGGGTCTTAGTTCATAATGTTCTTCAGATTTGGTGTTGGAGTTGGCCATGGATCCAAATTTATACGTCACAAATGACGGAGCGAATGGATGCACAGACTCGAACTGGGGGCCGAGGTCTTCGACTTCGCCGGTCAGGCGCTCGTATTGACCCTCCAAAGACTCGCGCCCGAAGAAGCACTCCGCGTACGAGAACAAAGCTGCGGGTAGAACAGCAAATGTTAACAGTACTGCGGGTTAGAACAGCAAATTATAACACTAAAAGTCAGTGTTATGATGTTGGCACAGAGTTACAAATTGAACAGCCAGTGTTATGATGCCAGCACAGATTTACAATGTGAACAGCCAGTGTTATGATATAAACTAAAGGATCAGACAAGAGACAACAACGTGTTCTCGTGTTAAAGACACGATTTTGGTTAATGCAATATATATAATGCTGGCTAACAAGTAGTGATCGTTTACTTTGGTTGTTGTACTATAGAGTATAGATGATCGAACACCCAGGATATTTTTTTACGAATGATTAACACAAATAATTCGCCCACGTAAGTTTTTGTAGGTTATCTTAGGAAGCGAAGGCTGCTTAGCGGCCGGTGGCGGAGGTAAGAAGTCTGCGAAGTTCGCCGTGAGCGGCACAGACCCCAGCTTGATTGGCAAGCTCACCCTCAGTGGCTTCCAGGGTTGGTGCAGCTCCAGCACCATCTGGGAGGTGATTATTCAACGATTAATATTTTGGCAAGACGTTTTTTATCTCATTTTAATTCTCTATCAAGGAACTAATTTGTGTGTGGAATCAAAATATTTGGTAGAAGAAAGTTTGAAAAATGACAATATTCTACATGTGTGTCACTTGACCGAACGAGAAGATTAAGTGATATGGAAATTCTCCATGATTTTAATAAGTTTAGTAATTATTACTCGATTTTACTCTGACATCAGACTTGCTTCGCTGTCACACGTCTCTACGCATAATCTAAGAGTTTGGAAGTTTGAAATTGCGAAACGATACTCAAACGTTTTTGATTTTCTGGTTCCCTTATGATGTACTACGTGATGCACTACGATTCTAATATAAAATCTCTGTCCCGTGCGTATTTCTCAGCCCTCGTATAAGTCATCTGCACGTCTTGGAGGTTTCAAAATAAGTAATTCTGTTTAGTGAGTGTATACCACCTGCGTTACAGCCCGGCAGTAAAATCTCGACTTCTTTAGGCCCTGTAATTCACTTCACAGTTATTGACCTAACAATACTTTAGTTTAAGAATGAGATCCATTAAATATGGCCGCAATATGGGCCTGCTGGAAGAACCTGCTTGACGCTGGCTGGCTCTTGGCAGACAGATACCGAATCATGACAGTTACTCCGTTCTGAAACGTCCATTGAAATATTTTAGCTAGTCTTTTAGTCTGAAATCTGAACTAGAGATATTTTCCAAATTTGCTGTACCCGAGCGTTGACTTCGCGGTTGTTCTTGGGTCCAGTGGTTCCCAAACTTTTGCAGGATGGCGCCACTTTGGCTCCCCATTGGATGCGTAGTGCCCCCCACACAGACACATATGGAAACAAACATATCTTTCTTGATATTTGGTATGCTGCAATTTGAAATTACCGCCGCCCCCCTCCCCCAGATTTTTCCACTGCCCCCATGGGGCGGTACCTCCTACATTGGGAAATGGGAACCACTGTATCTTGACTAGGTTACTCAACCTAAATCACGCATAAATTACCAACATTTTCTGTTAAAAACTGCAGCTCCTGAATAGATGTTGTTACAAACCTTTTACAAAATCTAGAGTTACGATATAATTCGCCTTCTACTCTCGAACCTCAACGCAGTAGTCCACTCTCATGAGCCGTCCACTGATGTGGAGGTTGGCGGGTGCGAGAGGAGGCACGTGAAGGGCAACCTTTTCCCAGATATCGCTCTCCCCCGGGGGTATCATTCCCCTAACGATCTCCTTAACGATGCGTCGTTCAACGTGAGTCTTGATCTTGTTAGGCATGATGTACGTGATAACCTGCGACGTAAATGGTGATCATTAATGTGATGAAGGCCATTTATTTTGAAAACTATTCACACAAAGAAATTATTTTTGTCTTGATCAGAATAATAATATGCAGTTCCCGATGTTGAAGTTTGTTTGCGATAAATAATTTGATTTATTGGTCAGTACAACTTCGCAATATTTTTTTAATTGGGCCAGTCTTGAGCAGTTGCGCACTTGCGCAGTTGCGCTGACTGTCAGTAGTTGCGCCCACAGCTGTTTAAATAATACTATGTATTTTGGGATGGTTCCAAGCATGCAGGACTTAAATTAATTGCACGATTGGGTGTATATTACACAATTAATATCTTAGCAAGAATTTATTTGCTATAGTCTTAATATCTCTCGGTACTGCACAGGATATGCGTGCTGGTTTTTCGAAAGTCTGTAAAAGAAATAGTTTTCTGTAAGAATCTCAAAAAAATATTTTTTGATGGTAAACTATGGTATGAACAGTCATGCTGAAAGTCTATAGGCAAAATTGTCACAGACTCAAATCTTCAACAGAGGTATATTTTCTGTGGGAGATCAACGACTGGATCTCAAGATTTCATGTAAGAAAGCATGAAATTTTTCACATGAAAAGCAGCAAGATTAAGCTAATAGGTACACTTCGCTTGTGAAGATAAAATTTTATTGTCAGTACTCAGTTCTAACTTCTGTCCTAAGTTATCAACCAATCAGCAGTATGAAAATCCGGAATGATTTTCATGGTGCGATCAGTTGTCCGATTCATGCTTGATTAAAGAAGTAACAAAATTGGAGACCTTTAACTTTAGTTCTCGTTATATTGATATAGAATGCTCAATGCTCTTTTTAGCGTATAAATAACCGAACGCCTTCAAGAACCTGGACTAGGCGAAGCTATGCAGGAGCATAGCCAATGTTCAGTCTTAAAATGCCAAGCACCTAAGGACCAGGCAATAAGTCCAGCAGCTTTCTCTATCAATCGTCAGTTATGGAAAGATCGGGTTCCAAAGGCCGGATCCCTTGTAAATCAAGTCACGAAAAAGTCAAGAATCGGCAACCGGCCATGGGCCTATTTCTTCAATGCCGACACGTCTAAAATTTAGACCTGACCTGCAGTAGCATGAGCCTGGTGCGTTTGGTGCTGCGACCCGATATGTTGTCGGCCTCGGCACTGACCAGGATCTTCTCGCCTGACACGTAACCACTTTTGGGGATACGCACTGATAACGTTATGGGTCCGGAGTGGCAAAACAACCCACAGGGATTTACGATTTTGCTGCGACTTATGCTACTCTGCAAGACGAGGATAATTGAAAGCATTTGATGTATACAGAGTCGCGTAAAAACATGGATTTACAATTTTGCTGCGACTTAGGGTTTTGCTGAGTTCTGTTTGAGCGAAGAAGTTTTTTACGCAGCTACAGTGAAAAATCTTGATAATATCAATGAGCAACTAGAAAATATAATGCTAAAAATGCGCTTTCGTTACATCACTCTACAACAAATCACTCATTTGTTACATCACACCACAACACAAATTTAGAAATTTGGTGATAGGATTTTTCGTTCAAGATGCACTATACTCACAGATGCATGAGAGTCCATGTTGAGGTCGAGTATTGATAATATATTGAACGCCTTCCTTCTGACTAAATTGGCTGCTGCAGGTCGGTCTAAGATGGCTGCCACGACGTACCGTATGACTCCTTTTTCGCTGGCGAAACTGGGAGGCAAGTTGGGCGGTAGGTTGAAGGCAAAAGGAAATTGGTAAACTCCAGGCGCCAGCATCTCATTTTCAGCCTCTGAAATACGAGTATTGATTGTTGCCAAATTAGTAAAGTATGCCTTAATACGAGATTTTTTCAAGATCTACAGAAATAAGGTGGACAGAATTATCAACCATTATCTAGAGAAGGTTCAGACAGTGCTATCGTTGCATCAGAAAGTTGTTCTCATGATATTAAAAAGCTCACTTTGATATTTGTGTCCGTAAATATAAAATTCACAGTCGAAATATGTTTCAATGGCTCTGTAGTGATACGTAGGTCCCCGCAACGTGTTCTCTCTCACGACGCTGCAACTCGACTTCGGGCGTCCGAACTCCCCTTTTCTTCTGTTGCTTTTTTTACTGCTGAAAGTTGAGTCTTTCTTTACATTGCGTCCGGGAGCTAAGTAAGGTTTAACGAAATTCTGACCGTAGGAAATTACTCTGTCGATCGTGAAAACCGGTTTGGAATCGTCCGGCTCAAGATCTGATTCCAAAGAGGAAGCCTCATTGCTTTGTCTCAGGGATGCTTGGGACTTTTCGGATGGAGTGCTAGAAGTACTCAAGGACTTCGCAGTTCTGGAAAAGCCACCAGAACCAACTACTATTTTACTTCCTTCGTTATTTTCTACTGCATGATTGTCTATTTGTTTATTTACATCATCTGACTTATGAACAGCTTCTTGACTGCCTTCAGTACCCTCTCCTCTTGTCTCTCTTCTTCGACTGCTCAAACGTTTTCTTGAATTGCATTCTTCCTTACCCTCTAGATTCTTCGCAGAATAAACTGCACTTTTTATTGGAACTTTGGTGAATCGTTTTCTTCTTTCCATCGTACTAGCGCTCCGAAAACTGAAAGCAATGCTCGTAGGTTCTGAGTTTTCTGATGGGATGAGTTTAACACCTTCACGTTGGGAAGACTCATCGTGGACGTTTTCCTCGATTGGTGAAATTGCCTCTTCGTGAGGATCGTCTGTGTTACTCTGTGAAGGCTCTCTATGAGGATCCTCGGTACTGGGAGGAGAGGGCTCCTTTCGAAGATTCGTCCGGTGGCGGGGCGAAAACTCGTTGTGAGGATCATGGCTCTCGCTGTTCTGAGGAGATGGTCCCTCTCGAAGTTTCGTCTGGTGGTGGGGAGGTGACTTGTCAGGAGGTGTCTGTACCGTACCCCCGTTACGTCGGTCTCTGGTCCAATCAGTTTCCGTAGAGGTTGTCTCGGCACTGTCAGGAACGTAGCCCTTGTTTATTTTGCCATTCATGACCCTGGAGATAGAAATATGTATCACGTATTCCTACACACTCGAGCGCAGGTAGGAAATTCTTCTGATATTTCAGTGAGAATCTAATTTCAATGTACCATAGTATAAAAACATAAATTTTTCTAATTCAAATTTAATAATTCCGTTTCGCCAATTCATCGCCTTCAGCTGCACATGTAATATTTTTCTCGTTACTGTCAGCTGTAACTCTGTAACTCCCCCGCGTCATGCTCTACAGTCTACACTGTCAGCCGCAGCAGCAGTGGCCAGCGAGGTCAACAGTTTATGCAGCTGACAAGGCCGCGGCATTAGCGCCAATAAAGATACTAAAGCAGTTCTCTAATTTGTCCGTGGCCGATCCCGCAATACAGGCAAACGTGAGTGAAGTTGTACATGAACTGTGGGAATCTATAGAGTGTCTACAGTGGAACGGTTTTTGATTTATACACGAATTGGCATTGGTATGTTAAATATACTATTTATGCCTTTAATAGAGCGCACTCAAATGAAGTAGCTGCGTAACCAAATCTAAGCCAACACGCAAACAAAACCGAGTCAATAGTTACTCAGACCTGAGGTAATACGCGTCCATGAAGAAACTATTCAAGATTATTTAAAACCTATAATTTTATTGTTCATAGTATTTTCCCGCTCAAGATTTATGTGAAATAGTGAAGTTAATTTATCAAATTAAAAGAGGATACAATTAGGGACCTGTGAATCGGCAAATCTTAGTTACTATCATTTATTTTTATATTCGTTCTAATATTAATATTATTTTCACAATACATTTTGAAATTTGATCTTTTCCTATCTGCATTTCGAAATGTGGAGCTACGTTGAACTTGCAAACGTATCTTGGAGACGAACAATGCCTTTTTCGGAAATAAACATATGAATCCCTGGAGTATATCTGTTCGATAAATGTATACATTTTCTCATTTAAACATTTTTGTAACCATTTTGAAGCTCAGCTGACTTCATATACTTGGCTTTAATGAGTATTTAATTTGAAGTCTCGATGCCATCCACTTAACGCAAAACCTCAATTTAATCTTGGTAGCCAAATCCGTAGATTAGTTTCCGTCACGAACGGTCGATAGGGTGCGAAAAAGTTGCTCCGAACAAAAGGCTCTTTGACTACATATGTAGATTACCAAAGAAATTAAAAAATCTTCTAATGAGGCCGTGAACTCTGTTCCCTACTAAGTTGCCTACTGAAAAATGAACTCTGTTGCCTACGAAGTTTCCGAGACTAAGTTTATCCCAACATTTTCCTCTTTCGAACCTGATCTCGTAGCAATGAAATATATGTCAATTTTAAATTGTCTTCTCAAAAACATGAAAATACTTTTTACGGTCAAATTTACGCAGTTTGAGAAATTAATTACAATAATTAATGAGTTTTGCAAGTAAAATTATAAAATACGTGAGCTGGAGAAATTTATGAAATGAATTCAATGAAACTGGAAAACGATAGGGAATGAGAAAACGCCCTGTTAAGAAAAAATAATAAAATTTGGTGGCTAATTATGAAACCTGTGGCACCGATAGCTGACACAGAAGTTGTCAACACATAACATTAAGAAGCTTTAATATATAAATGAAGCATTTGCCGGTTGCCGCGCGACGCTGTGTTGATAAGGCGGAGGTCGGCGTCAGGCTGGCTTGCTCTTATAGTATTCATGAGCTTCCGTGTGCATCAAAAGTAAACTTTAATCCAGTTCATATTAAGCCGATCAATACCAGGGTTAAACTTAGACAGGTTCTAACTACAAGCCTATTCTATCAAATTGGTGCATTCTCTTAGAGAGGTAAAAAGGTTTGGATGATTTGTGATTAATCTGCTGCAATATGCTCTGCAAATGTGATTTCAACAGGCTTTCAGCGATATTTCTAAGAAAATTTTAAACTAATAAATAATAATAAATAATATAATATATAACGATGAAACTAATCACATATTCTTATAGTATTTATTAAATTATAGCGACAGGGGCATTGCTTTTTAATGCACGGGTAAAAATTGCAGCCAAGAGTTGTTGTCAGATGGGGCTGTGGTCGGGTAAAATTAGAGGTCTAACGTGCACTGATATATAACCTGTCAGAAGTTTCTGGTCGCATGCAAATTAGCGCAGTAATCGGTAATTTGATTGCAATATTTTGCGGTTCTACGGAATCATCGAAATTGCAATTGAGTAGTTGCGAATCGATTGTATATTTGTAAAGTTTGTTCGCGTCTTTGTAGCCTGAACTTCTGACTGTATATAGGAGGTATTCAGGTGCATATCCACGGCATATTACCTAGACCTGGAATTCTATTCTAAGTCTGGAATAGTACGGCGTAGCAAAACACGGAAAGGAATGTTATATATAAATTATATTTTTTAGACTAGCGATTAGTGGTGACGCGAGTCGTGGTGACTGTAATCGTGGCGATGAAATTCGATGTTCGGGGTGACTATAGGCTCGGGATGACGAAATGCGGATACAGAGATTCGGGTTACCACTATTTGTGATGTATGTATTCAAGAAAAATTTGGAAAAAAAACACTATAAACCTCAAACAAAGTTTGGACAAATGTAAATCTTGTGCTTCCCTTCAATGACTTCGTTTCGATTCAATATTATAAACTGGATTTTGATGGAAGGATTACGAGATTTGAGATAATTAGATTTTCAAATTGCAGGAGTTACCTGCACTGAGTAACTTAAGTAAATCTGCTATGAGATTATATATTTGTGAATGTTTTTACATCCAGTGTCATAAACCTCACACCGGATATATACAAGGGCTACTCAGACTCGTTTCTATGATACCTCTATAGAGTTGGGATATAACCGGCTCATTGCATTGCACATTCAATGGGAGAAAAGTAAGGCATTACGGAAGAGAAACGCGCTAATTGAGAAATTTAAATAAAATATTTGAGTTTCCATCCAATATCAAACCATCAGGTAAATTCGGGTTTTATGCTATAGACAGGCGGGTTGAAACAAGTATTTCTTTTCCCGGTCATTGCTTCGCGATCGATTGATGGCGGTGTCGCATGGCTGCGAATTCTGATACCCGTAAATTGTTCCACCAGTTAGGTAAGCAAAGACCATGTACGGAGCGTTGATATTTGCAACCTCAATTATTATTATCCCTGAGCAAAATTTTACGCAATGGAATGGTCCAAACTTGACAATTCAAACAATATATTACCTAGAGGTAGCAAGCTTGCATCAAAAATTATTTGAAACTATTTGTATTCTAATTCTAGTAATACGAATTAAAGAAATTGATTTAAAATTTTATTCAGTACAGAAATTGATCCTTCATTTTAATCGGACTCACCCGCAAGCTTGAAGTTTGATTTTTTCATGCGTGGATCCGCGGTATGGAGAAGTCAACAATGGTGAGACCCCATTCGGTTTCCTTGTTCGTAGCTGCCTCATTAGTTTGTGGTCACTTGCTATGTCGTCGTCTTCTAAACTTGGTCCTTTGCTTGCACCTTTACTCCACCTCTTCTTGTATGTACTGCTCTTCCTCGGACGCTCCGAAGTTAGAATCAATGGACTTTCCGTAAAATGGACCAAACATTCACCTTTGAAACGCAGTTTCACCCCTGGTGAATTGAAATATAATTTGTTTAAATGCGTGCAATTACAAGTTGACGTTGAAATTAGTTGGCAACTTTTGTTACTATCAAGACCAAGTTGCTTCTCCGTTTAAAGATTTCAGTTTAAGCATCCCGAAAATATTCTGAGATATTCACGGTTAAAACGGCTAATTGCAATTATCGTAAGGTAATTACCGTAGGGTAATTGTTCAAATCACATTCAAATCACATTACAACAAATGAGTATAACGTTTCTCATACAAGCTATGGTAGAATGTTTGCTCTGAAAAATGTTACTAATTAGATTAATAAGTAAGAACTAATGAGTTTGTGAAAGCCTCTCGAAAAATCATAAGGATTTATCAACATATCTTTGTACATTAAAGGTTATATATATAAAATATTATATATATTTTATATATTAAAGGTTATATATATTAAGGTTATATATATTAACATAACTGACTATATATATATTATATATAGTCAGTTATGAGAGGACGTTACTGTCTTTATCGCGAGTCCGTTATCGTTACAAGAAACTAATATCAGTAGCAGAGTTATTGTCAGCGCTGATGACAAATAATTACTGTCAGTAATGGAGTTAGATCAAGAAATAAATCACTGGATGGCGCGGATGACATATACCCTTCATCTCGAGCAGCACAGATGACAAAAATTACTGTCAGTAATAGAGTTAGAAGAAGAAATAAATCTCTGTACGGCGTGGACGACATACCCTTGAGGTTGACAGGCTGTTTCATCTCGAGCAGCACGTGTCCCGTGACCATTTCTTCTGCAAAATACACGTCGCCGGGAGCATCGAAGCAGATCTCGTAGCGAGCAGGGCGGAGCATGAGTTCGTCTGTATCAGTAGAGTACACAAGAAAATGTCTAATTTAATGAAAAAAATAGAATAATTGTGCTTTTATTCCAAGGAAATTAAAATTTGAATAATTGGTTGCTAATGCATTGCTATAGGTTAGCAGGTGCCAAAAATGTGGGATCTCAGTATTTATTTAGTTTCAATTTATATTGAACTCATTGCTAATAATAAAGAAAACAAAAAGTTTAGCGGATTCTTCGCATTCATATTATTTTAGTAAAAAATTAATGTTTTAAATTACATTTTTACATAAAGATCTCAGTCTTTATTATGAAATAGTTGAATTCACCAGAGGTGAAACTGCGTTTTAAAGGTGAATGTTTGGTCTATTTTACGACTTGGGAATTTTTTTCGGATTTTTTATGTAGGAAAAATTATTTTACTGTAATAAATTACAGTTGAATTTGTTTAGTTGCATTGGGAATCGTAGAAAATTTGCGACTACGTTACCATTACTGGAACATTTTCATAAAAAAATACCACCTCCATAAACATCAATTCAGGAAAAATTGTCAGTATGCAAAATAAAAGGAAATTATAAAAAAAGTACAGGTATTATAAAAAATTCACCGGCACGCAAAAATTTTAAGAAAAGATTTTCATCGTCTCATAATAGCAAATATTTATTGAAAGTAACATTTGTGCATTCCAAAAACTGCAAATTAAATATATCAGAATACATACCAAGAATAATTTTTTGGATATTGTTAGTGTTTAGTACTAATTATAGCTTGATTTTACTCATATATATAATAATCTACATAACATGCATTACAATTCAACTCATTTGCAATCTGTGCATTTAAAACCAATCATGCAAAACAGTATATAATCAGTAAGGTAACAATACAATAATTTAAACTTTTCTTGAGATTGTCCTCGATCCATTAACAAAAAAAATAATAACTAAGCAGGAGCAACTGTATTTTTCGGAACATATGTATATTTTAAGAGACAATGAAGCTCGTGTTTCTTCTAAAAAGCTCCGGGTTCCATTACCGTGCAAATTGTGGCCTTGGCCATGAACGGCCTTCGAGTGGTCAGTGATCAGGCTTTGAGGGTCGACATTACCGTGAAGTATAACCGGCAGTTGCCAGGCTCCACGTAATATCCTGATGATTTGGCGCTGTAAGCGAGCAAATCCTTACATTTATCCTTGCTAGCCCTTTCTGCTCCAGGATCGATGGTCAGTGAAATTTTCGATTATATCTTTTTACCACACTTCTCTTTAACTTCACTTCTTGTCTGTCTGCTACAAATTTTATAATCGATGTTTAACATACTTATACCTATCCAATTAATTTAAAATTTTGAACTCTTGCGTAAAGTCGGAGACAATGCAACTGAAAAATTATTTTTTAATATTTAAAAATAAAATAAGAAATTCAATGTACATTTATAATATCGGAGACACCTGTCTCTTTAGAAGTGTGGTATTAAAAAAGTACTTTTTAAACGCATGTTATTTATTATTGTAACAATCCCGTCGCCAGACCACCTTCAGGGATACCTTAGCATCAATAGCATTGACCGTCTTTTATACTGGAAACTTGAATATTGATGGTATTTTTAGTTCTTTTAATTGGTTCATTCCGCAGCTATGGCATTTTTTGCAATATCCGTTGGTTTCTTCTGTTGCGATGTTTATTTTTTAATTCTTTCAATGGCAATGGTGTACATCATACTGAATTTCTTATTAATTTTTTTATTTTATTCAGCAATTAATTTCTCAACAAATCTTCGACGTACAATTGCGTCACTGTTGAGGTCGTTGATATGCTGTCTTGGTTGATTGCGTCGAGGATTGTTTGTTTCATTTGTGAGCACCGAAGGAACGGTAACTCATTTGAGGTGTACTTTATAAGTAGGCTGGTTTGCTTTTTGCAGATATTTTTTATTTCGAAGTCCTGCAAAATTAAGCTTAATGCATGGATTAAGTCTAGGGTTTCGAAATTTCTGCTACTGCCATAGCATTGAGAGTCTATGTATATTTTAATTAATAATGTAATTAATTGTTAAAATAATCACCAGTTATAGCAGTAATTTATTTAGTATTTTCGCCTTCTTGGTTGTCGAAAATAGGAAGGGACAAAATGCTGGTGAGGGCAAATCACTGAATTTCAATGAGTTGTCAGCAAAGCAGATTAAACAAACACTAACAGCCACCAAACAATTCCGCTGATTATAGCTCTAGATTATTGTGCATTGAAAAATTTGTGAAATAATACGAAAATTACATCAATAGACACACAAAATAATTGGCAGTGAGTATGCAAAATGTGCAGGTGCTTCTCTACATATTTCTAAAATTTCTATTACACTTTCTCAAAACAAGAAGAAGTTGTTCACACTTTCTCAAGTCATATTTATTGAAGTCTGGATTAAAATTTTACATTAAAAGTTCATGTTCTCCCCCCGGATAAGCTTATCAGTTCACCTATAAGCGCTTATAAGAGAGAATTTTCAGTTTACGTGTACGTATGTGGTAGATCGAATTTCCTATAATCTGAGAGTAATTCTCTTTAAGAACAATTACTATGCAATACGAGAACATGTACAGTAATTTTTCTCATGCCGCTGGAATAAGCAATGGTAAAAATGCCTGTTGAAAATGGGAATAAAATCCCAATTATCATTTATAGTCTAACTGTAAAACCTGAAATTAGTCTCCGAACTGGTATCAGGCTTAGTTATCCGTGTAGAAAATAACTGATCCATGAACTGGTGTCAGGTTTAGTAGCCTTTTAAGCCATTAGGTTGTGCGTAATTAAACCATGTAATATGCACCCTATAGTCATACATTATAATACGTGCAAGCTATTTGATGTTCATGCGCTCTAACTAAGTACTATATCAGACATACGGGCTTCTTATATTCATGTATTAGTGAAAATAATATACATCAAGGCTCCCTCATTCACTACAATCAAATAACGACCGAGCCACTTACTCTGGTCATCTGCTTGGTGGACGGTTGGGCGAGTCACTTATGATTTTGAGGTGTCGATGAATACCAGAACTTGGGCTCATTTTAATACCAGAATACCAGAAATCGGGCTCATTTTAATGTTCCCGTACGAAGGAAGTCAGCATCTGCAACACCAGGGTTTTATTCCGACGGGTTTCTGTGAACCTCACGTTTAGCTTCAACATTTATTATATCCGAGCGATATTTATTTATAAGAGAAGTGATGTTTTCTGTCAGTGAAATATTTTAGAACATTTCTTAGTAAGAATTTTTGCAAATGCAAACGGCAAAGACCAAAAAAGAATATTATCCATTATGTTTTCCATTTTGGGAATGAATCTTTAGTTTGGATTGGACTTGCAATTCGTCATTACTACGCAAGTTTACAAACCCTGCACCATAATTTCAAGTCGTTATGGTGCAAATGGTGATAAGACAATATATTATTCCATGATTTCCAAAAGCGTTCACTGAGTTTAATATAATTTTTTTTGCAAGCGCTGTCATTCTTGTGAAATTCCTGCATCTGATTGCGAACCTGTTTATTAATAAACAATTTGTAACTAATACTCACTTCACAAAATATTACTAACTTATTTAGTGAACAAATCTAGGCATTCAGCCTCGGGAGCCGACGCCACTTCGTGTTTAGATGTGCTCATCTTCCACTTAACTATAATTTGTAAATAGAAGTATTTTATTAATTTGCGATCAACACGGTCAAAAAACATTTAGGTACCAAGTTCTTTAATGAAACAATTTATTTCTCCGTGTCGAGCTATGGATTGAACGATTTAAGATATTTAATTGTTCCATTTTTTCAATGTGAAAATATGAATAGAATTGATAATTATTTCAAATTATTTCATTGGCTCAGAATATAGTTGAGTCTGTTGATATGAGAGAAAGTCCTAACAACCCATATTTATATTCCCTATATTATCATTAACAGCTATAAATCGTGAAAATATTCACAAATGTAAATGATTATGAAAATTAAATTATATTATGAGAATAACTATACAGAATGTCTTTATTCCTGCTTTCCATGACAATTTTTAATAAATAAAGATGTCTGATAGAAAGTTTTTAAAATCCGAAATAATCAAATTGACGCTTCCCTAGCTTATAGTTAAAAGATCAAATCCCTGGCTCTTTTATCCAAACCGGCGCTTCTCGTGCGACCAAGTCATATCTTTTTGAGGTCAGTGCATCGATTAAAATGACTGTTTGCGCTTCCTTGCAGCAACTTGCGCACTCGCTGTAAGTCTTTACTGCACTCACAAGATCTTCATATTTTGCCCTTTCTTGCCGCACTTTGCGCGCTAACAGTTAGTCTTTACCGCCCTCACAAGATCTTCATATTTTGCTCTTACTTGCCTCACTGTGCGCCATCACAGTTAGTCTTTACTGCACTCACAAGATCTTCATATTTTGTTCTTCCTTGCCTCACTTTGCGCACTAACGGTAAGTCTTTGCTGCATTCACAAGATCTTCATAGTTCACTCTTCTTTGCAGTTCTCATTTGTACGGCACCGGTAATTTCTCAAACAGCGTTTATAATTTATGGTGCATCTTTCAAACTTACTAAGCCTCAAAACTGCACTTAAAACACCGCATAATCTTGCAAGTTTCAAGTTTTTGTTGGAACTTTGCACCTACTTCCTTCAAAACAGCAATTACGATTCTCGTACATCATTTGAACTTTGGACATATGCGTAGCTACTGCGAACTTCAGAGCTCATATTCATCAACCTCTGACCTTTATTGACACACGAAACTCATTTCCTGGAACCTTACCGCGCGTATTTCAAATCTTCTGAATGGCCATCTTTATCTTGACCAAACACTGTCACTAAATTAGCCATTAAAAGATCCCAATGACTTTATCGTGTCTAATATTAAAAATTAAAAGGAAAATTTCCAATATAATTATGCTGATGCATAATTAAAGGCAGATGTTCTTTCAAAACATTGAATTGTTGTTTTAACTATGCCTTTAAATAGGTTTGATTGGAGACCAGGGAATTAGTTTTATTGATATATTTTTATTTTGTATTAATTGCGACATCTGTCCGAGTCGCACTGTTCACCAACACCATCAGCAGGCGCAGTTCGATCGTTGCCATAGTGCGATCGCTTGTGTCGCATGCCATTGATTCAGGGCAAGAGCTTTCTGAACCGAGAAAATACGATTTCGGGGTCATATATTCGGTGAACTGTGATGCCCTTTGTGCGACGTATGAGTAATGGCTATTGACTTGTCTGTACAATTAAAAAAACGATGTTCCGTTGTTTTCAATTTCTGTTCCAGCATGTCAATGATTGAAAAGTTCTTTTATGTTACCTATAGATTCATTTTTGCCTACTTTTGAAACAATACAAACAATCAATTTCTTTCAGTAATATATGCTCATCAATCGTAAAATTGATTTGTTTATTAAATGAACCGTACACAATATATTATTTCTCCACTTAAAGTACGGATGATTTTTTGTAAACAAACGTGTACATTTCTAAGCAAAGAATGCCCAAAATTTCATTGGTGAACAAATTCAATGAGGAAATGTAAAAAAAGTGACAAATGGAGCAAGAGTCGCAAAAAAGAAGTTCATGCTAAAAGTTTTTCAAGCATAAGCAGCATATATCCAATCTGTCAGCGCGCCTGACCTGACAGATCGTTCAGAGAGTGAATAAAGGATAAAAAAATTCAAAATCTCGAAAAATCTGCACACAAAAATTCTATTTCGCGATTTATCGTCTCAGGTCAATTTGAGATGGTGGAGAAGTTCCGGGTTTACATAATTTTGTATTACAATCAAGGCTGTAACAAATGGTTGAAAACTACTTTAACGATAATTTTAACGATCATGAGGATCATAAATGTTATCAAATTTCATCAATTACTCTGAACCCGCCGTAAACAAACAATACTCATCAATCGCTCAATCTAATTTATTAGTAGAGACCAATTTCCCTTTCAAACGAGTCAAACATTAGGAACTAGCTCCTGGGACACTTTGAAAACATTTATGTAATAATACTCCAGTCTTACTATTCTTCGTGAATTAATCACTTACTTTGGTCAACAAAATTATCAACTTATGCACCTCTAGCAACTCACCGCAACTCACCCTAGGCAGAAATATATCCAACTCAACTTAACTGACAACTCTTATAATACTTCAGCTTGCTAATCCTTAGTGAATCAAGCCTTTACTTTGTTCAAAAAATTAATTTACACACCTCCATGTTCCCCTCCCCAACTTACCGTATTCTCCCTCATTAGAAATATTCACTGCCCATTTTACCTGCCTAAAGTCAACTCTTACAATACTTCAGTATTGTAAGAGTTGATGCCCTTTTAACAAAATTGTGGACTTAGTTAATTAAACCCTTACTTTGTTTAACAAAATTATGGACTTACGCACTTCCACAGCTCACTCCTCTTCTCCATCGCTAGAAATATTTCCACCTCGCCACCTGATGAATCAACTCTTATAATACTCTAATCTTTCATTAATTAATCCCTTACTTTGTGTAACAAAATTCTCAACTCGCACACCTCAATAGCTCAACCCACAACTCACCCCTTCCCAACAACTCACCCCTTCCCAACAACTCACCCCTTCCCAACAACTCACCCCTTCCCAACAACTCACCCTTTCCCAACATCTCACCCCTTCCCAGTCGTTCTAAATATTCCCCGACTCACCCCACTTGACGAGCTGAAGTTTCCTGACTGCTTTCTGCCATCGGTTCATGTTTAGGACGACAGCAGCATCGCCTCATCATTCCAAGCTGGTCTCCGCTGTCCAGTCCACACAAAAGTTCCGTTCCGTTGCATTTAGAAATTGCTTCTGATGAGGGGCTTGACTAGTCCAGCCCTCTGATGTCCATTAATTGTCCACTCAGCAGTTTTTCCTTCACAATCGCTTTCGCAGTCACTTTGAAATTGTTCCAACGATATCCATTTTGTCAACGATCTTCATTCTCTTCCATATGTTTCAATGCGCGTATAAGTTTGTATTCAGTTTTATAAGATCCAGCGTCAAATGTAAAGCAACGGGAACCCAACTTTGCTTCAGTCCATTATGGGAACCTTAAATTTAAAAATTTCAAATAAGTTTATTAGTATTCGCTACATGATGAGGGATTACCTCAGGCTGAATAAATTTTCGGAGAAATGTTACATTTTCATCCGATTTGGGCGATCATTGAAATTTTCTTCGTTTATCCTTGTTTATCCCAATTAAATTCCGCTCAAATAATGTTCGTTCAGTTTGCTGCCATCCTAGTTTTAATAAAGTGTTGTCGATATTGCACAGTTTCTTCATACATACCGACCTGCACCCATACTTGTTTTTTTATTAGTCAACAGCTAGTCGTTATTCACTGTTGTTTTAACAGTTATTGTCCCACTGTTGTGTCAATTGTCATTATCTCATTGTAGAGTCAACAGTTATTACTACATGAACAGCTGGTATTAAATAAATGTGAAATTTTCCATATCAAATATTTTTCTTTTTAGAGCAACTTACTAGATATTTTCTTGCACTTTTTCTATATTCGTTCGTGATATGTATGAATGCATGAAATTACAATAGTTTTATCACTTAAATTAAGAAATTGCGACCAGACATGCATCAAGTGTAGAGTTCCTGCAAAGCAAAATCAAATAGATTTTTTTAGAAAAATAAGTGTCTTATTTGCTCATGCGACAGCTGCGTAACTGCTCCTTAGTTTTCCAAAAATAATATAAATGCAGACGCAAAATAATGAAATCGGAAAATAAGTCTGAAATGAATTATTTTAAAAGGCCCGAGTATCATGCCTTAGATATTTTTGTGTCTAGTTTAAATTCATGTTTCGTAGAGCGATGGCATCAATTGAAATCATATCATTGATGCATACCCACTACTTATGGACATATCACTAATGCTCAACCTCTACATAATGAACATGTCACCAAATTCAATCCTAGTGTAACTAAATCTAAGAATAGTTCGTATGCGTTCATGTTCCAAAAGTCTTAGAAAAAAATTTATTCGCCAGCATTATAATTTTTAAATACAATTGCGAATATCATGTCTAGTTCTGAATAATTAATCGCATGCCTAAATTCTTGGTCTAAGTGGAAAGACCTGGCCCCATTTCTAATGTTGTAAGCATATTATTTTTTAATGCACTTGCATTGTACATGGTAAGCACAGTTCGCGACCAGACCGTGACTTAGGTCATTAGCTGGACCGGACATGCAAATGGCACGCTATATGTATACGTGGCACGCAATATACGTGGCACGCTATATACGTGGCATCGATTAGAGGGGAGGTGAGAGGGCAAAGGCGCTGCTTCACGTTGTCGTGGAGGGGAAAGCTCATCAAGGGACACACAATGTATTGTTGCCTGTTGCTCTCTGCACCTGTTGAGGCTTTGGCTTAAAATGATATACACATATACACACACAATGTATTGCTGCCTGTTGCTCTCTGCACCTGTTGAGGCTTTGGCTTAAAATGATATACACATATACACACACAATGTATTGCTGCCTGTTGCTCTCTGCACCTGTTGAGGCTTTGGCTTAAAATGATATACACATATACACACACAATGTATTGTTGCTTGTTGCTCTCTGCACCTGTTGAGGCTTTGGCTTAAAAATGATATACACATATACACACACAATGTATTGTTGCCTGTTGCTCTCTGCACCTGTTGAGGCTTTGGCTTAAAAATGATATACACATATACACACACAATGTATTGTTGCCTGTTGCTCTCTGCACCTGTTGAGGCTCGCGCTTAAAAATGATATACACATATACACACACAATGTATTGTTGCCTGTTGCTCTCTGCACCTGTTGAGGCTTTGGCTTAAAAATGATATACGAGTTGTGCGTCAAGTTTGAAGATGCTGCTTATTGTTGAAATTAAAGAATGTAACTTATGTAAGTGAGTGAATTTCACGGAAACTGATTAATACCTATTTAATTGTGATAGAAATAATAAACGTTAGAAAATAATAAATTTAGAGTATGATTTATTTTATCCATATCCATCCAAAAAACCTTATTTGAACTAATATTATAAATTAAAATTTACGTAGGAAAATAAACACGTTAGGATAATGAGATTAACTCAACGGAGAGAAGTTTTTTCTGATTTCGATCTACTTTTTTCATCATTCGTCCGGAATAGTTCAATAATAATGATAATATCATTGTCTATAATAGTCAATTTTTATTAGAATGGGTTTCTAGTTTCACCGTTACATGTGGCGACGACTGAGAACAGGTTAATGTATTTAAAATGAAAATCAATTTAGTCAGTTTAGATTATTTCTTTGCAAGCTAGTGGGACTAAACATAATATATTTTGTAATAGAACATGATGAACTCGTACTTGGAATTCCTGTATAAGTTGAACAGCAGCAATTGCCGACGATAGTGAAGTTGGGTCGTTGCAAAGAGGAAAGTTTTGCCAGGAAGCGGCCTATCGCATGATATGTCATCTAACTTTTGGTTTTCGAAATGAATTCGATTAAAAATTTTACTTTTTTTTCCCAGGTAAATTACTTAGTTTCATCTTTGTATATATTATTTGGGCTTGTAATTTCAAAACTGCTTTTGTATTTGCGATTGGATTTATGAGAAAATTCATTATCAAGGACACGCGAAAACTTCGTAAACCGAAGTTTTGCTCCGTAATAAAGTTATTCGCTCGGCCATTGATTGCGCTGCATGTCTGTTCGTCTGCACTAGCATGACGCTCTGATCAATCTAATGTACATTTTGCAATAATAGTGCGACTGGATTTGATTATATTACCAATGTGTTAAAAACGTATGAATAGAAATGCAATTTTTCCTTGTTATCGTTTGGGTCTGTGTTGATTTTTTTCATTAAATATATTTTTATTAGACATCATGAACAGATTACAACATAAGGTTGACCGGACTATCGATGTTAAATCGTAAAATTATCGATTTTTTAACAATACCTAGTATTCACTTCTATTTCATATTCGTGACGCATATTGAAGGAGAAATATGCGAAATAGACTGTTAATAAAAAGTGAACCCAATGTGAACCACCTTTTAAATAAATTTAAATTAAATTTTTTGTCAAAGTATCTCAGTTTCTCATATGGTCTCAGCGATGTATTGCTAATATTATATGACACTATGAATAAAACATGATATTGTATAGTAGCGATAAATTGCACTACTACATGCTAAATTGTAGTATAGTGTTAAATTGCATTTTTACTTGAAAATGCATATATCGTTTTGGTGTAAATTTGATTTCTTTATTTAGTTTGTTGATTCTCTGATTTATGATCTGTTATTTATTCATTGCCTGCTCAGCGTATTCAGCAATGTAAACGCAATGAACTCATACGGAATATTTTTTCTTTTAACACGTGGACTCCGAAGTGGACTTTTTTCGTCGTCGACTTTTAACACGTTGCGTCCCACGAAGTGTATTTCTCCAGAACGTAGAGGTACATGAAGTCATAATAGTACAAAAAAGGAAATAATAGTACAAGATGAAGCAATCGTAGTCAACGTATTAAAATGCATCTCCCATTCAACCAGCGTATAATGCGTGCAATAATTCGCACGAGTGACGATCCTGGAAGTCCCTTAAACAAACTGGAACAACTCCATCGACCAAGCTGATAAGTTATTTATTGAAAGATTACAGCACAAACTGTGTGAAAAGGAATGGCGAGAACATAGTGAGGTGTTACCACTTGAATAGCTTAAGCTCATATTTTTAACGCTAAATAGAATGTGGCTAACATGAATATATTACTGAGAATGAATAATGCAACCAATGTCTTGATAATGAGACGAAAACTTGCGCTTTATGAAGTTGAATTACCATGTTGGGCTGTGATTAAGACTGTATCGTAGTTAAAATCACTTGATTTTATCACTTGATTTAAATTGTAATGTTAAATGTTTCCATGCGGAAACTTAATTTTTATTTGGATCAAGATTATATTAATAGATATTTTGTTCAAAATGGAGATAATTTTATGTATGCATGAAAAAGTCGCTAAAACCATATAGGTTGATTTCCAGTAATTCTAATGAGAACAGTTCTTTCTGAATGAGAATGTTGACTGTACATCTAGATGTTTTAAAATTTCTATTGTATATTGTACAAAAAGAACAAATTTAAAGAGTAAAACTCTATTCTCAAAAGATATCAATCTCTTAAAAATGACTGAAAATAGAACTGAAAGACTTATGGCATGTTGCTGAAATCATCTGGCCTTGATGGGAAATACAAATTATGAAAAAGTTATCCACATCCTTCAAACAACCATGGGATGATTTATATTTAATTCTAAGAGTAAACCTCTGGCATTTAGCGCTGCAATTGCGACAGAAAAGAAAGATAAAAAAATAATGTTCTAGTCTATTCTGTCTATAAAAGAGGAATGCTGTTATGAGAGATACCGGTCTAGGTCATGATATTTTCAAACAACAAATTTAATTTTCTTCATCAACTAAAATTTGCCCAGCATTATTTATATGCATAGTTGATCGTAGGTTCTAACAGAAGAGTTGTCCCAGTTGTAGCATCTTTTCGTCTGTACTGCTGGAACACTTATTTAGTTTGTCACAATCGCATCATGCAATGTAACAATCACTGTGAATTAGTAAGAATTCTAAAGCATAGAAAATGTCAAGAAAATGCAGCATAATTACCAATTATATATGTACCTGAAATTAATGTGTGCGAATAATGAATAATAATCTGATGTTGTCATGCAATGTATACTTGTAGAAGATTTAAATAATTTTTTCGACATACCATGCCTTTTCTAAATAGCTGACATATCAAGCGTTGTCCTTTTTGGCCCTTTTAAGTCCATCCATGAGCCTGCCGAGGTTTTTTCCTAATGGAAGCCTGTATCCCTTCTCCTCATAACTAAATTCTCTTTACGTAGATATTATTCTGCCTCATAAATATTGAATCTGCATTAATATTAACGTAGATAGTTACGCTAGTGTGTATTACTTAAAATTAAAAAGTTTTTCTCGTACTTATTTACACACATAATGTAATAGATCTGAAAAACTTTATCCATTTTGCAAAAAGTGCATCGATAACGTTGAGCACCTGCACCACAGCGATTCACTGCACCACCACAGCACCAGTACACTGCTGTGTTGTGTCGCGTCATATCGTATCACTGCGCAGCTTATCCAGTACTGCACCACCAATGCATCACTGCGCTGCCTGTGCATTACTGCACCACCAATGCATCACTGCGCTGCCTGTGCATCACTGCACCACCACTGCATCACTGCGCAACACTTTTCTCGCCGCCAACGCGCTGTACCATCACTTAACGTCACGAAGCTTCCAGTGCAACTGCTGCAGTTTGCTTGGTGGCGCTAGCGGAGTGCGGGAGCTGCCGTATATTGCACTGCAGCACAGTTAGACCGCGATCACCTATCATCAAAAATATTGTTTATAGTCTTGCCTTTATTTATAAAAATCTTACTGATTGCAGCAATTTAGACGTAGCTTAGATTATAGTTTTTTATATGATGCAATATTAGTTCCGGTTCGGGGCTTTTCTCAAATTTTGAATATTTCCATTCGATTGCATAATTTGTATTTTAAAATAATTTTAGTGAGAATTTTTAGTGAATAAAATTTACTACATAACCAAATGAATATTTTATGAATTATTTAAATTATCACAACAATTATTAGTTCTTCTTGTCATTATTCAAGGATATGTTTTCAATTACTATAAGGTTGAACGCTCCTGATGCTAAAAGGCAGCGGATAAAGATGAAAGTTGTGTTATGTTCTCGTTTATTACTCATAGGATTCAGTGCTATCCACAATTTTTAGAAAGATAAGGGACACAAGGTTCAGGTAATTTTCACTTGGTTAATGGTCGTGAGCAAAATTGTACGTAAAGTTCTCAAATAATATATACTAGTTGGGCGATTTCAGAACCATACTGATTGAACACTATATTCTTAATGAAATAACCGCAAAATGCACTGTTTAATTCAAATTATATAATCAAATGCTAATTTACTTACATTTTATTCAGAGAACTTATTTGTTTTACACAAGTTAGTGTTTGATTAAAAAAAAAATTCGATGGTTTTGAAAAACATTTCGGAATAGAAATTTCCTCAATCGAATCCATACCAAGATATGGTAGTCTGAGTGAAACAATTCTACATACAATTCCCATAAAATTTACTAAAATTAAAATTTACACAAAAAACATTTATACCCGCATTAAAACTTTTCTTTTTAATTTCCCTTAATTTATAGTCAAAGATAGACGCCGATATTAAAGAAATCGGCCCTAACATTAAGGGGGCTTGTGCTTGCCAGGCGAAGGAGATCTGCCTTTTAGGAACTCCTTTCCTCGAGCAAGCCAACCAAAGGGTTTGTTCTTGCCGGGAGTCACAGGAGACGATGGACATGACATGGCGCTTGAAGAACTTTGCGAACCGCAGGTAGGCCTGGGGAGTGTGTTACTACACACACCTTCTGGGTCCTGAAGAGGATTTGCTTCAGTACCTCCCGATGGGGAAGTATTTACTATACCCACGGTTGCACTGGCACCGAGAGACGATGCTCGAGTGTGACCTTGTTCAGGAATCTCATTGATGGCAACCTCTAAACTTAGTCGACAGAGTTGCTGCACTGATCGCATTTCTTTCTTATTCTTATCTTTGGAACGTTTAAAAAATTTCAATATTCGTTTTGGCGACTTTGAATATAGAGAAGATTCGGTCGATGACAGTCTTATAGGTAAAGGCAGACGCTGATCAACATTCTGAGAAGACGATGATTTCTGGACTGCTCCGAATTTCGCTCGTTCTTCGGTATCTTTGGTTGGTTGATCAGTATGCAACCTAATGAATTCTTTCTTCAAGGGCTTATCTCTTGTGTCTGTTGAGCGATTAACCATATTTGATGGAGTTTTCGAAAAACTACATGGTGCAACTGCCGGCTCGATAGCTTTGGAATCAGAACTACTCCGCCCTCGTGCATCTCCATCACTTTGCTCAATTCGTCGAGAGAAAAACTCCTCTTTTGCCTGTTTCAACTTAACTGCTCTAGGAGTGGGTTCCATTTCATCGGCAGATATTTCAAATGACGACTCAATTGCAGAGGTCCCGTCAGATGACAATCCAGGGCTGGAGCGTGGATACAATTGTGGAGGGAATTGTAACTTACCTCGCTGGAGAACAGGCGAGGGGGTTCCGCTAAACTCGAATCGCTCTCCACAAGATTTGAAGCCGGTACCACGTAAAGTGCTTTCTGCCGATGATGTTCCTAGTTGTCGCATATCACGTACGTTACTAGCATTTAAGCCATCAGATATCCAATACTTAGATGGACTCGTCAACATGCTTTGTCGCTCAGTTATTCTACGATTGTATAGCTCTATCATACCTTTCACCGTTGGGGAAGTTTCACCTCCAGTCTTGCTAGCTGCTTCCAAAACTCTTCTTTTAGATTCTACTGGAGCACTCATACCTCCAGATATCGGCGATCGTGATCCCACATTTTCAAATTGCTGCAAAACTTTCGGTTTAGATTCGTTTTTCATTGGTTGTTGGTAAAACGTGAAATTACGACTTCTCTGGATCATATTCGTATTTTCATTGGTATGTGGATCTTCATTAGTGCTAGCAGATTGGCCAGTTTGGCGCAAAAGTGAAGGTTCGTCCGTTGATGATGGCAGAAAGGTTGGTGTTGCTAGATCTTTGGAGGCAGGTGTGAAAATTGTACGTTTTGTAGGGACGAAAACGTTTGTGGCCACGCGAATGGATACCTTCCGCTTTAATTCAATGTCACCCCCTCCATGATATTCAACCTGAGAATTAAGAACTTATTGCCTTGGTGTTGGAATGAATGAGTTGTAAACTGAAAATGGCTAAGTTTTTCTTTATCTATCCGATAGCTATACGCAAACAACGATTTAACTTTGCACAAATACAAAAAACGAATCACCATATTCCTGCTATCAAATAAACTTTATATCAGAAACAAATGAAGACAAATTATATTAGTCAGTACTTTTTTGTTCGTAATTAATCTATTAATGCTGTCATCAGCGCCTCTGATTTCAAATATCACTCGCCTGGGAGTCGGACACGCGTCGAGCCCTGAGCCTTCCCTGCGGGGTGAGGTTGTGCTCGCGGGTGACTTCTGTCTCGAAGACGCTGTTTTCGGTCCTCGCGCCCCGCCCACTTGCATCGTTCAGTGCGCAATACTGAAACTAAATTTTGTGAAACATTTTTCAACGTATAAATGCAGTAAAAATTTTCAATGCCATTTGTATCTAAAGACCTGGTAACGGAAGTGGCCGTCGGGAGATAAAAAGTTGAGCTGTTACAACTGTAGCAATTAAAAAATGTATATTTATCTTGTAGTTCTTAATTGCATGTGCGAGTCTTCGTTGCAAACATACAATATAATAAAGTATGAGGCGCAGGAAGATCTTGAAGATCTACATACAAGTCATTTTCTCATTGTGAGTTGTAAAAATAATTTAATAATTAAGAAAATCATCCAATTCGAATAATGATTTCTCTGTGCACCAAAGAACTAGTGAATTTAAGGATGAGATTCTCACCTTCTTTTCTACTCTCAGAGATTGAACGTTTCTTTCATCCAGCGCCGACGAAACAATGCGGGAGGATTCGTTGGCCTGTGAAAAAGATATTCTGTTCTCTGTGGCAAAGTTTGGTTGTTGGGATGACGTATTGACAAGTCGAGAGGAAAGTGGAGAGTTTGTCTGCCTGGATGAAGCAGCGGAGTTGAAAGTTTCTGTTCCAAGCTCCCATTCAAAGCTGGTTGAGAGGGCTTGCTCAAAAGATTTACTGGATGCAGTGCTTTTCAAGGTGCTAAATTTGGAATTTCTTTCTAAAGACGAATCTTCGCCAGGGTAGCCAAGCTGAGAATTTTGTTTGCATTCAGCCTCTAGAGGTTGCGAACAAACTGAACCACTCAGGTGAGCCCCGTAGACCTTCTGAAATTTTCGAGAACCATTAAAACAAATACAATTCTGCAAAAAAATAAAATGAAAAATAAAATTCGAAAAAAAATAAAATTCTGGCCTCGAACGGCTTTAGAGAAATACTTGTATAACAATAACACTGAAAATCACTTGCCTTGTCATCAGCTGAAGATCTTGAAGCGGACAGCCTTCGGCCAGATTCATCCATTGGATTTTCTTCTTGGACATTATGGACTTCAAACTTCTCTTTCTGTTTCGTTGCGATAACATTCGTCCGATCAGGTAATATGTGTGGTATTTCAGATGACTGCAAGTGTAAAATTTGTTGCGTTACAAAATTAGGTTTTTCTGGGGCATCTACTCTCGTCTTCTGGTTGCTTGGTGTGGAATGTGTATTTTGCTCCGTCGAATGTATTCCTTGATGTTCGACTTGCATTAGCTGAATTGGCTCTATACTTGCTTGTATTCTCATCTGACTGTTCTCATAAGCCTCACGTAGGTGATCTTTGTGCTTTTGTTGATGGCTTGATGATTGTTTTCTTAATGTATTGCGCCTATTTGACGCGGTCTCTGACCGCTCTCTTTCTTGTTCGATTCGATAAAGTTCGTCGTGAACTCGAACTAGATCGGCAAAAGTCGTTTCGTGGCCCTTAGGAAGGAGCTGTTCCAAGTCAGGCAAATTTCGTGTTTTAAAGTCACCACTCGCTGATGCTGCGTCAGGATGCTGAGAAACCGGTATGCTTTGGAATAGCGCAATGTCATGTTCTTTATCTGTATCTCTAATCGAATGAGAGTTGTTCAGCCACTCGTTTTGACCATGAAGATGATTCTCACTAGCCAAATCCAGATGACCACCTGACGAAAGCCGTTTTCGAATTTGGCTTCTTTTTGCATCGGCGCCCACGGTTATTACATCGTTTGATGAATCACGTTGATTGCTGCAATAAAAAAAGAATGGAATTGTATTAATGCAAATATGGAATATTGTCATTGGGATTGAATGCTAGTTGCGTTTGAGGCCAGATTGTTGTAACGTGTGACAGTTTCCTGCACAAAATAGGAATTACTCATTAATATTATTGTCGGTTAAAATAAGCTATTGATAACTACTTTTAGTTATCATCCTTCTCATGATTTTGATATTAGCTTTTCTATGAATTAATCAGAAACTTCCTATGAACACCATTCCTCACTTGTGTTTTTGGTCAACGGCCATTGACGTTGAACAACCGTTTCTTCCTGGATCAGGAGGCGTCGACAAATCCACCGTTTTCGAAGATTTTGTTTCTATTGAAGGCTCTGCTATCGGCCGATGAAGAATCTCGGTGACGGGAGGACTTTGGTCTGCCAACATTTCCAGTTTTGGCGATTCTTCGCTACTATCCGACTTTTTAATCTTCTTATGACTCGTTGGCAACGTTTTTAGAATGGGAGAATGAGAGCTAGAAGCAGCATTTGATTTTATGGGAGAATGAAGAGCTACGTCGTTGTAATCCGAGTCGAGATAAAATGATACTTTGCACGGATTTTCTCGAAATTCAAGCGATTCTGGGGCAAAATCTTTATGAAATTCAGGTGGATCAGAAGGAAGTATTTGGAGTAAACTATTCTTCTGAGGCGTGGTAAACTGTGTGAGGTGTATCGGGGAGTCTTGCTGCCGTGCATGGTCATGTTTTTGCTCATCAATTATATCTGATCTGTGATATGATCGCAGCAACGGAGAAGAAGGGAAAGAATGTGAATGTTGAAAATGGGATGACGTGTGAGCGGATGACTTCGGTGCAGATGATTCTGAACATGAGTCAAATGGAAATAAATGTCTCAGAAATTGTTCAGATGAACGACTCTTGACCAAATTTTTGCCTTGTTGACGTGGGGGTTTAGACTCAACCGGCGAGGGAGAGCGAGGAGTCATGGTTTCTGGACTTCTGCCAAGCGATGCTATGCTATTGAATACTTCTTGGGCTTCAATGAACAGCTGTCGACGGGACTCGCTCTGTGATCAAATTTTTCGCAATTAATTATATAATTTTATGTTTAATGAACTAATTTTATTAAATTATTAGTTGAACTAATGCACTCGAGTTGAACTAGCAAATGCTTGTCCCGAGAGCTAATGTTGCTCATGATATTATTCAACTTTCAACATGAATTATGAAAAAGTCCAAGTTTCGTTAATATTATTTCCTTGAAATGGTTCTACACATACAAAAATAAATAACAGTTTTTTTTAAAGTGTTGAAATATTTTTGCTTACATTACTTTCGATAGATGACATTTTTTCCAAGTGATGAATTTCCTCCAAATCGGACGACATGGACTCGGGCGAAGTGGACTCTATAAGTAGAATTCAATTGACGAGGTGAATTTAGCCAGGCCTTAGTTCATACTTTTCTAATTGAATCACACAAAGTCGTTTCTTCTCGTTATCTAAATAATTATTTTTTGGAAATTAATTTTGACGATATACATAACATCCAACATAATAAGTAGTATCTTCCTATTTAGTAATATATCGCTTAAAACAACAAAGCGCCTGCTTATTCACAAATCTATTCAAGAAATTCGTGCATCTTCAGATGTTTATCAAATTTACTACCTTAAATACGTGACTCAACGGCTTTTACATACGCCAACTGTCTATTTTTTGTGTAAATGTAACCTTATATTCGATAGCAAATTTGGCAGAGATTCTAATTTGCCAACAATTATTGAAAGTCGACAACTTATCGACATTAGAAATCAAAAATTTGGACAGGATGACGAGTTAACCTTCCTCCCACCTCTGAATGTCCACAAATCCATCATCTGCTGCCTGAGTTCCTTAGCCATTCTGCTGATCTCTGCGTTTAGTTCCAGTAAATCTGTCTGGCTTTCTCTTCGTGTCATTGCCTGGATGTCTCCCTCTGCACTCATCGTAAATGATGTGGCCTAGCGTCGAAAAATACGAAATTAATTTCATGTTTAACCTTAACAAGGAACATTCGGTAGCAATGGAAAAACAAATGTTTTCATCAGAAATCATCGCGAGAGTAGACGCTTATGAGCGAAGTGTAATTAATAATCAATATTTAAACGATTCAACGTATTATAAATAATTAATAAAAAATATATTATCTGAACTGCATATCATTGAGGGAGAGGGTACTAACATGAGATACTTTCATTAGCTTATGAATCCCCTCTAGAACTCGAGTATCACTACAGCTGACCAATTCTAACCAGCCTTACCTCGCTGGGCGAGGCAATGGTCTCAATAGAAGACCAAGTACGGGTCTGCCCTGGCACCTTAGGGAGGTGGCGTGTTACGTATCGAGGAGGTGCTTCCCCAACCACTCGCAAAGAGCCGTGGCCTTTGAGGCCTACTCTTTGAGGATCAGGAACTTCTTTGAGAGCCTCAGGGTTGTGGTAGTTCTGTGCGCTGGGAGTGTTCGCATCCCTTGCTAACTGCTGTTTCGACACCAATGCCTGTTCCAGTCTCTTAGCCTGAATTAAGAGAAAAGTTAGCAATTTAAAATTATTTACTACAGTGATTTCAACATTGTCGTAGCTGTCCCGCTGACAAAATTGTAAATTAACAAAGAGAGCAAGAAATTTTTTAATTGTTATGGGTAAAACTTTGTGCTCCGCAACTACATGTGCGAAAAGTTAACGAATATTTAGATAGCGTGTAGTGCAATTTCACTTACTGCTCAAAGTTTACTATTGCTATCATCAATCAGGAAAATTTCTTTGTAACGTTTATTCAGATGATTTTACTCTCAATATAGTACCTGAAACAATAGGTCCGCCGTCAAGCTGTGCAACTTCAGTACTCGCTTCGTCGGAGTCTTCTTCTTCTTCCTAACATATTTCTTGGTGTCATACTCCTCATCGTCCTCGTCTGCAGATTCATCTGCTTTTGGTCTTGAACGTCGTTTCCGATCAATGGAACTGACTTTTCTCTCCGCCGTTCTTTTTTCTGCTTGATTACAAATTTTCGACTTTTTCTTCACTGACTCGAATTTTTCGTATGGGGGAACAGACTCGGAGACTGAACTCGTCATTGGTATTTTTTGAGTAGGTTTGTAATTAGGTTTCTTATCTTCTGTGGTAAGGACTGGACCAGCGTTTGAAATAATTCGACCTGTCGCTTGTAACGCGTGCGGTCCTTCAGTTGTTGGTGAATGGAGAGGTGACTTGATCAGTGAAGCGTTGTCAGATTTTAGTTCAACTCCAACTATTTTGGGGGCTCTGGTCGGCTGACCATTGGGTTCTTCTTCGCAAACTCTTCGTTGGCGTTTGAAGGATCTGTTCTTCCTTTTTATTGCAGCTGAGGAGTCGTCGAAACTTTGAGTTTGAAGAAAAGAACTTTCGGGTAGCAGGTTGCGTTTCGATTCTCTCAACGAGGAGTAGCTATAAGAAAATATGTTAGTCGGTGGCGAAACTGAATACTTACTTACTTAGATGGGGTTGTGAATATAGTAGTTTTTAATTGCTATTTCAATAAAATCCTAGACACAAATCTCTTATAAAAACGATCATAGTTGAAAAGTAGTACATTTTCAAACTAATATAAGTCGGCTATAAATAGACTTATTGGTTGAATTACATAATAGTTGACCAGAATTAATTCACCGAAGTTACACGAGCCGAAGAGATAGCCGTAAACCACTGACCTGGCTCGGCATTCACTGCTTCCTGGAACAGAACAACATTCTTTCTCGCACAAGAGAAGCCTGGAACTTAGATCAAGCGGCAGCTCAGGAGCAGAAGCTGATGACTGCAAATCAGCTTCTGCGACGTGGAGGTCGCGCATTCGCAGCAGCAGGGACTGCGCCAATTTTGCTTCGCGTTCTTTGTGTAACTGGAATGACGCCTGAGGCGGAAATCGTCGAAAAATTAGTAAGGTATGAAAGAAACTATGTAATCGATAACGGTTAACAGAGAATAATAATTAGCATAAAAATGTTTCAAATGATGACAGCATTCATGGAATGGATTTTTTTCACAGAAAATCAACTTGTTGTTTGGACTTGCCTCAAGTTTTTCCTTATCTTTCAGAAGACTTTCTCCCCTCATTTCTAATTCAACAATTCTCTGGCGTAACTCTTGAATAAGTAACTGGTTTTCATAATCTCGATCCGGATGTAACAAATTCTCGTCTCTTTTCACGCAATAATCTTCCTTGGATGTTTCTGGGTCCGCGAAATCATAAATCTCGATAACACTCTCATCGAGCCCAGCAGCTCCTTCAACGTCGCCCAGTTCTTTATCGTTGCTGAAAATTGCCCCTACTATCAATTCTTCAGACATTCTGTCTGTCGTTTGCTGCCGACTCTCCTCGGGAAGTTTAAGGAACTGAGAGAGCTCCAACGACTCGGAATCTGCCAGGTCTTCGGTGGCAGACTCTGTCGCTGCAACGGAGTCTTTCATGATGGTCACTTGCTCGTGCAGCTTCTCTAAAACGACACAGTAGAAACCTTCTTCAATATCATCCATATTTCATGAGGAAGTGATTTAGCAATAAATGTCGAAAAAATGTACTAACTCATTAGACTGTTACTGCTGAGATTTTTGGGACAAGTTAAGAATTACATGCACATCGCTGTTGCTTGCGACTTCTTGCAATGAAGTAAATGTAAAAGTGACTTTAAAAATTAGGTCATGAATTGATGTAATGATATAAGAATTTTACAGAACTTTTTTGTAACATAATTAAAGCGATTTAAAAAAAAATAATAAAAAAAATTTGAGAGTTGTTAATAGTCTCACCTAATGTCTTGATGTGCTGGTCAGTGACGCTGTCCAAATTGCAGTCGATGTCACCCATCTGCGTCTGCAGAGCTCGACACACTACCTCCTGGGTTCTCAGCTGCTCGAGGAGATGCATATTCTCCTGCAGCAGATCATGGTAGGAGGAGTCACTTTTGAGCGAATCAGCAGCTCTCGCGAGACGCGGAGGACGAAGTGCGCCGCCAACTTCTGGGTCCAAGAGCTCCTGGCCTTCTAACTCACTGTTAGGTGATGCAGTAAAAATTAGTTACATATGATAAAATAATTAAAATCTAATGTTAAAAACATCACCGAACTAATTTAGATTTAAGTGATCAACAGTGCAAAGTGCTATATATTCTTCATTCTATTGATTTTCCTTTCACTGAGCTTGGAAAAATATCCCATTACATCGACGTAAACTAAAAAACTCGCCTGTCTGATGAGTCGATGAGTCGTGTTATTTCCTTCGGAGCGTACGTGGCCTTCAAAGAAGCCAAACTTCTGGCGCTGGACTGTCGACTTACAGAACTTCTTCTACGAGTTTTCGTCGTTGGCTTGGAGCTTAGTTCTGGACTCATCAAAAAGCCGCCCGCACTCACTAAGTGACTGGATAACAAGCTCTCAGTTTTGGCGGCAGCTTCTGTATCCCAATTAGCTGGAAAATTCTTATGAATGACATTTGGGGATAGGAAAATCTTGTCCAGTAAACCCTCACCAGTGACCTGCTTAGCCTCACTGAGCTGCTGGAGGATTTTTTCGCCGTTGCCTTCGTCGTCAGTGCGTTCGAACGGCGGTAAAATGGAGCTCCCTTTCGCCGACACCGGGGACAGCAAAGAGGGAAGGATTGAGGTCTGAAACTTGACGGGGTCTGCATCTTCCGCTGATAGGATTGGTTCGGATGATGCTTTGCTGTGATCTGCTGGGGTTAGGAAAATTGAAAGGCTTACTTGGTGCGTATAAGTATATTGTTTATAGACGGTAAATGCACGTTCAAATCAGGTGCGTTTTCATTCGTTCACTGACATATATATTTGAATATGCCTCTTAACACCTGGTTATATCTTTTCGGTCAATTATAATATCTAGATAACAATCGTCATAGAATTCTGTTTATGATTTTCTTTCTCTAATTTTTATTAATGTTATTGGTTTTAACGTATAATGTATGTTCATAATTTGACATTTTATTATTCTTATCAGAATTCGGATTGTTGATTGACAAATTTCAGATGTTCAGCATAGCATTTTAAGGTTGCATCAGGTTCGGAGTGATCTACATGACATATACGGAACGTCACAATCTAAGATATATTCTTCACCATACTTGCTTGGCAACAATTGAATTCCGACAAATTCTCGTGTGACTAAAATCACCAGCTCCAGCAATGCATATACTTCGCACTCACGCTGAACTCGCGCAGTATTTCTTAAAAATAATTTCCTAGGAATCGCAGGAATAGTAATAAAATTGATTAAAAAATCTTTCTCTAGTAGTTTATATATAACATTGTTCTTTTCATATTCAATTAAGTTTGCAGTAGAATTTTTGCTTGGGAACTTTCATGTACACTTTTCTATGAACAAGTGACGTAAAGTTCAAGATTCGGCAAGAGGCCACATCAGGCCTACTCTATTTAGCGCCGACATCACTATGCTATGCTATTTTAGTTGAGAGGTCGAAAACTTGTAATACTACTGGCGATTAGTTGACTCGTTATAATTATGAAATATAATGTCTAATGAGAACAATATTGTTCGTAAATTTCTTTTTCTTTTCAACAATCACGCATGAAGCGAGCTCAGCAATCAAGCCGAGTGAATATCATAGTTATTGATATACTCGTACATATATATACTAAGTTATTGAGCCGAGTGACTCAATACCTTAGGTTATTGGGCCGAGTGTATATCATAGGCATTCATATCTGAGCAGTCTGAGTTGACTCGACCTAATATCAACCAAATCAATAGCCCGATTTCACGCCGGCAGTCATTGTTGCTCGGCAGCCTGAATGACAACGAGCCGATGACTCGCTATAACCAGGCTACTAAATGTAAAAGATTTTACGATCAACGCTGTCAGTCTGTTTACACTCAGAAAAATGAACGTGACTTAGTGGGTGTCCTGTCCAAGTAGCGTTATAGGTTTCGGCCTAATGTGGGCAATCCCGAACCAGTTTAGTTCGGCTAAATGACAAACCAGAGCTATACGTCAGTTTTCTGATCGTGCTGTGGGTGAGAAGTGTGTCACTATTTGAACAGTGTGACCCGTCATCGTGATAATCACTATTTGGACAGTGTGACCCGTCATCGTGACAATCACTATTTGGACAGTGTGACCCGTCATCGTGACAATCACTATTTGGACATTGTGACCCGTCATCGTGACAATCACCATTTGGACAGTGTGACAATCGTCATCGTGACAATCACTATTTTGACAGTGTGCCTCGTCATCGTGACAATCACTATTTGGACAGTGTGACAAGCGTCATCGGCCCCGTGCGTGTCGCTTCCAACGACACTGGGTTTTGAATATCCCAGTTTTGTAAGCAAATAACGGAGCTAATGTCTTAGCTGACGTATAAAATAACAAGGAACGTCATGAGGACTTACTGATATTGGTTGCGTCTTCGAGTTTAATGGACGCATCATCTGCTGACGGCAGCGCAGGAGACGTCGGTAAACCAACGCCGCTGTTCGCTGCGAGCTCGGCTATTGACGATTCCGACTTGCAGCTGTAACAAATTTTTGTGCCGAGGTTTATTCTATTTCCTATTTATTTGTTTATTTTCAATTTTTACCTTAAACTTGGATATTTTTTTACTCCTATTTTGCTACTTCGCGTCAGGACAGTCTCAATCATTTGACGTATTACTCGCTGAATGTACAATAACCGTGTAACACACAAGGTGTGTAGGTATTGGTGCGTTGCACCAAACAGATGTATATTTGAGCAATGGGAAAATATATGCAGATGTTTACATGGTAAAATTAGTAGCAGAAATATCAGAAATTCAGGTCGTAACGAGCGTAAAATTATCAACGATTGGTGGAACTGCCGTATGTAAAATATAAACAAAAAATAGGGAGGATTTTTATTATGTAAAAAAACGGTTTTGCAAGTTTAAGCAAAATAGTAGTCCCAATTATCAAGGGCGTTGAAATTATTTCGTCTGCGTTGAAATTATTGTTCGAGTTGTTGATTGTTTGTCATGCATAGGAATTGATTGAATGCAGACAGTTGGAAAGTAATTCAAACTGCTCTGGTGAACAAAAAAGATATTATGCCTGATCCTTGACACGTGAAGCAATTTTTTTATGTTTTCGATTCTAAAAATAAGACAATGCTGGTGTAGTACGAAACAACGTGCAATGTATATGACACCAGACTGGGGAATAGTGAATATAGTTGTGAACGTTAATTAAGACAATGCTGGTGTCGTACGAAATAATTTAAAATATCTAATATCTGAAAGGGGAAGCATATTAAGGGCTTAATTGTGAACATTTCGTCTATTAAATCAGCAGTTTTACCGCAGCATCCGAGGCACTTCAGGAGCTCTTGGAGGGCTGTTGCCAGAAGGCGGGATAGGGCTGCTGCTGGTGAATCTTTCTTGTGTCTGTTGGAAAAATGCAAGAATTACAAATTATTAAATTTTGAAATAATATAGATGAATTAAGTAAACTGCTAGAATTTTCAAGGGAGGCAATGGTTAGTGATGAAATATATTGTAAATCACAAAATTATTTTCAGACATTCATTAAGACTCTGGCCGGATGCTTAAAGCTTTATAGTCCTAAATGTATTCGGATACTCGGGTAATCCAATTTCCCGTTAAGGCATATTCAGGATATTCTTAGTTAAAAAACAAGAACTTACTTTAGTTGAAAGACAGTTCAATGGACTCTCATGCTCTCGTAAAAATAAATGGGGTATATTTAAAAATTGTGACACTTTCTGCCCGTAGCACTTACACTTTTGCGAGCAAAACGAGTTCAGGATGACCCACATAAGTGCAAGAAGTACATCGTTTAACCCTCTGCCGCCGTATGTCACTCTCCGGTAACATAACTTTACACCTAAATTATACGTAAACTATTGAATGTATAGCAACATGAGGACGTTTGTACGCAACATTTTAAAGTTATTGTACGTGGCGGCAACCATCAGTGCAAGTCATTTTGCGCTCACTAGAACATATCCTTTTGGGAAGTAGGCTTGTGACAATATTGCTCCGAATTCCCATGTCAGGCGGTACAGGGTTAAGGACAAAGTCTCGTTCATTTCTCTGATTGTACACGCACCTGAACAGCCACGTTCCCAGCAGGTTGAGGAGCCAGCAGCGCTATGGTCGAGGACTCGGGACGAATGCCCCGCCGTTCCTCCCACTCGTAGAGGCGCTTCGTGAACGTCGTGTTGATGCCCTCGAAGCGGAACTCCCCTGTTGATGTCTTGATGAAGACCTCCTTCTTCTGCGCCTGCCCCTGACGGTACGCCTGCCACATGCTCTCCAGTCTGGTGAATGAGATAGTCTTATTTTTACACTTTTTTTACTTATACACTTATTACTTTACTTTACTTACTTATACCCATTTTTACTTATACATCTTATTTTTACTACTACTATGACATATTTTACTAATTAGGGTGAAAATCATTCCAAGTGGTCATAAAAAAGATTGCCTCATTAGCATGCTCTCTGGCTTTTACTTTAGTAAATGAAATTTTAATAAACAACATAAAAATCGTTTAAAGAGGTAATAAAAGGAATTGCTGCTTTAGCCTGCTCTAGTGTTCAGAGTTTACGCTTACTCCTCGTTGAAAGAAGAGAAGTTGTTAGATGTAGATATTTCGTTTTTTAATAAACAATTAAACAAATTTTTAACAAAGTTTAAACAAATATTTTCATAATTAAGTGCATAAAATTACTCATGTGATAATTCCTTCGTTAAAGACTTCTTTCTTCATTATCCTGCCCAACTGCTATATTCTTAAATTAATTGCAAATCAAAAAACTTTAAAATTTTAATTTTTCAGTGTCACAACTCACCGAGCTTCTCGCTCCATGTATTTAGATTTTTCTCGCTCTAATCGCTGCTTCTCACGCTCAATTTTGCTCAGCTCACGCTCCAGCCACTGCACTTCTTTGTCTCGATTCTTCGACGCTTCAGATTTATTCTAAGAATCAATTAAAAATCAATAGACAACCAATTCATCAAACGATTATTTTTAACTGATAAAAACCCCTGAAAAGTTGAATTTAACATTAATAGTACAATGATTTAGGAAACTTTTAGGAGACAAATTTATTATAAGGACAAATTTCGGATACAAACATTCTTTAAATGCAAATAATAGAAGCAAATTTGATGAAAGTTACAGTAAAACAACAATAGGGAATAATGACGGATGTTGTGATGAAAAATGTCCTTTAATATGAGGCTAAAAAGAACTTACGTTATAGAAAAAGTTTTTCCATTTCCGAAAATTTTTTTAATCTCAAACCGCTCTCCTACTGTATATTTAGATGTATAGTAAAAGTTTCATACTATTTTTATATATAGATGATTTCCAGATTATTTAGATAATTTCTTATATTTAGATAATTCCACGAAAAAAAAGCGTACAAAGAAAAATTGTCGTTTGACGTGAAAAGAAACACTTTGGAAAAAATATTTGAATTCTTAATGATGATATTTTTTATTCAACGCTCCTGTCAATATTTAGATGACTTACAGTGGGTGTTTTATCAGGTTTGCTTTTATTTTTCTTGACTTTATGAGCAGAATTTTTTCTTTCCAAGCCCCCGGCAGAAGCAACTGCGTCCCCTGAGGCTGCAGGGGGATCTGGATGGCAGAAAAAAATCCATTATTCGCAGCCGGGAAAAGAATAAAAAGTTTACTAAATTGTTCTACTCTCATGAGGCAAAATGCTCTCCTGGGTTCATGTGAACCATAAAATGCTATGTAGTTTGAAACTTACACCAGATAATTTCTATTTCTCCTTCCAATAAATTTCAACCATGAAGGTGCACGGCACCATTCCATGCTGTGCATCAAGTCTTAAAGTCTTATGTGCATCAAGTCTTATCAAGTCTGTGCATCAAGTCTTATCAAGTTCAGTCTTAAAATGCCTAGCAAATTACAGACCAGGCAATAAGTCCAGCAGCTATCTCAATCAATCGTCGGCTATGGAAAGAACAGGTTCCAAAGGCCGGATCCCTTGTAAATCAAGTCACGAAAAGTTCAAGAATCGGCAACAGGCCATGGGCCTATATCTTCAACGCCGAAACTTCCATTCTATTCTAAATAGCAAAGCACGGAATTTCATGCACTTTACTCACCAACTAATCCTCCGGCCTTCATCTTCTCCCACTGCGCCAGCTTCCTATTAAACTCCTCCCCCAGATTCTTCTGAAGCTCCTCGACGTTCTGACGGCTTTTGCCCGCCAGGACCTTGCCGATCTCCCACTCGGTCAGGCGCTTCCTGAACTCTGGGGGCAGACTCCCTTCTTCGTGACGTCGGGTCTTAACGTCGTCCGCGGGGGGAGTGTGCTGCGTGGTGGGGGAATGACCTGGAGAAGTGGGCGGTATCATCCCGATACACCCGCCGTGCAGCTGAAATGTTGAGTGAAATACAATTTTTGTGATGCTTAAGAAATCCTGAAAGCTAATAAACTTGTTATGGTAACAATTTTTTACCAATCAGATAACGGCATCTCCGTATATATTAAGGAGGTCTCATAAGTGTAAGAACAGATAAGTTTCATTTGCTCAAATACTTTTGAAAATTAGGCAAACATATCTTTTAGAATGTCTCAAGATCTTCGATAATGTCCTCAAGAATTCGATCAATGAAACTAAAAATCAACAAACCTTCTCCTTTTCCTTGATTTTCTGCCACTCTTGGAGCTTTTTACGGAATTCATGTGGTAGATTTCCATCCAAAGCGGGTTGTCCTCCTCCCCACACGGTCTCCTGAAAATTGGTAGCCCCACTCGTGCCCTTTGTTGGACCTACACCTGCTGCAGGAGCTCCATACAGCCATTGCTGCCCCTTCAAACGCTCCCATTCCAGCAGCTTCTTGCTGAACTCCCCCGACAGCGCCTTCTGCAGGTCTGCTAGGTTACGGCCAACCGCACCGCCTGCATTGATTGCGGTGAAGCTTTACATGACGTAAAAATGTACACATGTGATGACGTAGTCTAAGCCTAAAAGTGTGGATGTCTGGTAGCTTAAGCCATGAGGTGTGGCAATGCAGTTGAAATATGACGGTAGGTCGATCCCGAGTATGAACTTGCTGTTTAATCCGTATGTAAAATTAACGAACAATTATGTATTACAATAGCATCGTTTTACTAAATGGTCACCTGCGGAGATGATTGTCTGTGCCGCCCCAGGTACTAAGACAGACCCCCATGAGCCTCCATCACCAACTGGGGAAGAAAAGCCTCGTCCTGCGCCCCCGGGAGACCCTGACGAAGGCGGTGAATTACGAGTTGAAAATATAAAGGATCAGGGGCCTTACTATAAAAACTCTTTAAAGTACACTTAGTGGCCTAGGTACACGTAGCGGCCTACTTACTCTTTGTGGCCTACGTACACATGTCGGCCTATGTACACACCTATGTACCCATGTATAGCCTATGTACACATGTCGGCCTATGTACCCATGTATAGCCTATGTACACATGTCGGCCTATGTACACGTAGTCGTACTTGCTTGTCGGTGATTGGCATGGTTGAGTTTGAAAAGCCGCCAGTAATAGGCGAACGGCGTTACGAAATCTTAACTATTTTTGATAATATTATGGCCCCAGGATACATTGACGTAGATATTTCCATTAGTCTTGTGGAGTTCAGACGAACGTGACTCTCATTAAATCAGCGAGATTTGTCTTATGCTGTCAGTGAGTAAAATACATTCGCGTCTAAATTAAAAGTAAGGAATCATGTGCATTCTTTTGGCTCTATTGTTGGCAGCAAAAGTTGTTTACTGTAGATTTTTGTGTGTCGGAATATTCGAATAGTATTCCCTTGAGGGTTTTGAATCGATAGCAGAATTAGGAAAAAATGTTTAGATTTATTTATATTCTTTGTCATGTATTCGTTTTTTCAAACTGTCATTCAAGAATATGTAACTCAAGTCGTAGTCTCGTAATTTGCATCTCGTAACCATGTTTTAGTGCTGCGATTAAGTATCGTAATTTAGCTATAGTGTTCGCTGATGAAAGCACGTGAAACATAGCAATAGAAATGCACGTGAGAACATCATTAATATAATAAATAGAAATGCAGGCGGAACTTTAATAAATTTGGCTTATCAAAATATCTGAATAACACAGACATACTTATTTTGATTTGTTTGAAAATAAAACGAAAGTTGAACGGTTACTTGAAGTTAGAGGCTGCAAGAAATTGCCACTGAGTATGTGCCACTAACTTTTATTTTGTTCGTTCCGATCGCAAGTTGACTGTAAGATCTGAACTATCGGCCGTAAATTGGTTTATAGTAAAAAATTTTAATATATTGAATTTCGCTGCTTTATGTCATTAATTGTCGGGTATCATCAATGTGGTCTATTAAATCGCCAAATACGTCATTCAAATTGCTGGATTCATTTGATTTGTTGATTTATGAACTTCTAAATAATTTGAAGTTAAGATTAGTTGCTGCAATATTATGACTCATAATGGATATTGTATTTATCTGGATTTAAAAACATAAACCTTAAAACATTGTTACCTAAATATCAAGTAAAATACATTAAAACATTTATTAGGTTAAAAAAATTTCCTATTAATCATTAATATAAATGAAAACAGTCACATTTCATAGATAAATATCATTGGCTGCAAACAAGTTCTCAACAAATAATGACGTCGGGAGTGACCAATGACATGTATCTTTGGTAAAATAATAAAATAACAATATATAGTATTATTAGTCAATATATTGTCATGTCATTATATACTTTATTATATTATGTATAATATATAAAATATCAACCCACCAGGCGAGTGTGATGTGTCTAGTTCAGACGAACGTCCGCAGGCGGGACGGAGGCTGTCCAGGTCAGGCGACACGCTGGCTCCTGACTGGTCGCTCACTGTAATGTAAAGTACATTAGTACTGCTATATCATTATTATTAATATTATTATTATTGTTATTATTATTATTATTATTATTATTATTAATATTATTATTCGAAGAATGTTATAGTGTGGCTTGTTCTTGTAGCTCACAGTAATGCATAGGTAATACATCGGTGCTACTACAATAACTACATTATTATTAGTTTAGTGGGAATTACAGTAAAAAATATGTTTTAGTATGGTCGCTCACTGCCATGCATATTAAATAGTAGTACATTAGTACGGTTTGTTGTTATATAGTTCACTGTCAGGCATAGATAAAACACTAGTACTCTATAACATTAGGAACTTTGTTGCGATAATTAATGTCAAAGGATCCCTTAATGATGCAGTTATTTGTCTCAAAGGTTGCTTAAATACTGTTTGTTATGCAGGCAAGTAGGCCATATTAATTACTGCTGTTCTCCTCACCGTCAAAGGTGAAGGATCCGCGAGTGTTTGGCGTAGGAGGTAAGGAGCCTCCAGAGGACCCCACTTCTAAGGATGTCCCTCCATCTGCTCTGGGACATTTGTCTGCTCGGTTCCCTGCTCCTACTTTCTTACTGGGAGAGAATCCTCCTTCTGCGCACTCCACAGAAACCGTCCTCGTCAGTCCTGCTGCTGCAGGAGCTAGGAACGCCTGCTTCACTTTGTCCCAGTTAGATGTCTGCTGAGGTGAAAGACTGGGTCATTATAAGAGATTGAAGAATGATGTTTAAATAAAGATTTTTGCGTTGAACGAGGATGCTGAGACACAGATTTTTGCGTTAAAGGAGAATGTTAGGACAAAGATTTTTGCGTTGAACGAGGATGTTGGGATAAAGATTTTTGCGTTGAACGAGGATGTTGGGACAAAGATTTTTGCGGTATAGGAGGATGTTTGAATTAATATTTTTGCGGTAAAAGAGAATGTTCGAACAAAGATTTTTACGGTAAAGAAGGATGCTGGGACAAAGGTTATTGCGTTAAAGGAGAATGTTAGGACAAAGATTTTTGCGTTAACGGAGGATGTTGGGATAAAGATTTTTGCGTTAAAGAAGGATGTTGGGCCAAATACTTTTGCGTTAAATGAGGATGATGGGACTAAGATTTTTGCGTTGAAGGAGGATGTTGGGACAAATATTGTTGCGTTAAAGGAGGATTTTGAGACAAATGTTTTTTTGCGTTAAATGAGGATGATGGGACTAAGATTTTTTGCGTTAAATGAAGATTTCGTGACAAAGACTTTGCGATAAAGGAGGGTGTTGGGGCAAAGACTTTGCGTTAAAGGAGGATGTTGAGACAAAGATTTTACGTAAAAGAAAGATGTTGGGACAAAGATTTTTGCGTTAATTAAAGAAGGATGTTTGAACAAAGATTTTTGCGTCAAAGGATATTGAAACAAAGATCCATAATCAGATGATGAGTATATGAGCGACGATCAATGTTAGATGACAATAAGGTGAAGTATTACTCCTGAGAGAGAGGACTAAACATTTCTTTGTTTCTGAGCTAGGGTAAGTGTCACGAGATTTTTAAATAAAATTAGTGATGGGACTTTATCTCATTGCTGAAATGTCGGCTGATGAACCATTGCTATTCACTTTCTTCATATTTTGCCTCATATAGTTGGCAATGGACATCATGAATGCAATGATAGAAACAATTGTTATCATTTCACCGTGTGTATCTATTCTTATCTCATAGCGCTTACCTTAACGCTGCGAAGATCCTCATTAGAAGGAACAGTGATTGTGAGTTGTGGCCTGAACCTTTCTTCTTTCGATAACACTCCTTCAGGTGATCGCACTGCGGGAACTTCTAACGCGCCAAACTGATGAGGTTCAGTGGGTTCGGTAATTCCAGGCGATTGGGGAAGCTGGGGTGGCGATGCTCCAGCGGGCGAAGAAGTTGTGGATGATGCCATTCCGTGAGAAGTAACGGAAGACGAGGGTGGCGTGCTTGGAGATAAGGATGATGTTGTGGATGGGGAAAAAGAAGGTAGGAAGAGAGGTGTTTTTGTCGAGATTTCGCAAGGTGGGGTGCCCGCTGCAACGTTTGGGACACTCGATGGTGGTAACAGTTCACGCAAATCTGTTTTTCTCGTTACGGGCTCCTTTGGACCCATCCAAATGCCGCCTAAATCCCCGTCTGGGTCAATAACGTCGTCTGGGTCGTATTCACAATCCTGCTCGAAATATAAGTCGGTAATTAGAACATTTTTCTCATTTTATTTCATAAATTGTGGTTACAATAATTTCAAACATTCTTTCAGATGTCAATAGCTGACATCATTAGGTCTGCCAACACGGGAAACATTTTACAACAGAAAAATGCCTTTAAAACGGGGCGAGAACTTTTTTAATTTCACACTTTTAGACTCATATTTGTATTTATGCCTCATTTAATATTGGCTTGATACAGAATTCAAATATAGTTGTCATTTTTAGCGCTATTTACGAGAAATATTTACGAAAGAATATTCTAAGAATGGGATAGATTCCATGAATACATGGATTCCATTCCATGGACATGGACTCCATTCCATGTTCATCGTTTGTTTGTTTCTCTCAGATTTAAGGTCGGGAACAGAAATACTGCATCGTCGACCGGCCAGATTTTGCATCTTCGATCGCAACGTCGACACTATTATACTTTGCTAGTTTGAAAAAGAAATATATAGTAAATCCTTCACTATAACTTGTTTATTAGAACCTTCTTCACCTCAGTATCAGAAGACATGAAGCTCCCCTCGCAGGTGCCTGTTCTGGGGAAGACATCATGGCCTTCAAAACGAGGATCCTCAAGGCGCCTGGTGGGGGGTTGGTCTTCCCCTCTGAAGGGGACGTAGCTCGAGGTGGGGACGGTTGTGACGAGGGCTGCGCTTTTGCTGTGGCCCAAGCGGGACGAGGTCGACTTTTTTGTATCTTTGCGAGTGTTGATGATGATGTGCTTGACCTGAGCAGTGAATTATAAGCTACTTAAATAGGTAAAAAAAATCGGACAGGTCCAACTTCAAAACTATTGACTTGATCAAATATATTTAAGGCATGCAGTTCACCATTGTGTTTATAATGTCCAGTTTGCTATGACGTATATGATGTCCAGTTTGCTATGAAGTAAATGATGTACAGTTTACCATGATGTATATGATGTCCAGTTTGCTATGAAGTATATGATGTCCAGTTTGCTATGATGTATATGATGTCCAGTTTGCTATGATGTATATGTCACTATGGAAAGATCGGGTTCCAAAGGCCAGATCCATTGCGAATCAAGTCACGAAAAGTTCAAGAATCGACAACAGGCCATGGGCCTATTTTGTCAGTGCCGACACTTCTATTCTGTTCTATTCTATTCTATTCTATGATGCATATGATGTCCAGTTTGCTATGATGTATATGATGTCCAGTTTGCTATGATGTATCGTACTCACTTTCCCCCACGCTGAGCGATGTCCTTTCTTTTCCTTGTGCGCCTCCGTGACGACGGCAGCGCTCGTGTCCCCAACTGTTCCTCGTCTCCGGCCTCCCCGCTCGTCGGGGATGTGCTGGGGCGCCGCCCGAGCAGGCAACGAGGGGCGGAAGTGGGGATTGGTGTGTGGGGTTGGGGAAGATATAAACCCCAAGGGCTGGGAGTCTGAGGCCTCCACGGCATTGCCTGCGTGGTGTTGGGACTAAGTTATTCCAGTAAGCTGTTAATGACAGAAATTGCGCCGTGATAAAAAAATACATTTGATTTCTTATTCAATAGTGCCATAGTATAACAGCAGATTAAATTCCACAGTCACTTTGAAGTAGATTTGAACAGGGAATTTATCGTCATTGGCTGCGTAGAATAAATTATCTTCTGCTCATCGTTCCGAAAATTCAGCAAAAAATATCATCGTGCAGATCAATTCGCCATTTCGATCAGTTTGGAGTTCAAAACAAATCAAATCACATAAGGTTATGAGCCCATGAAATTTTAAATTAATGACTAATTAACTTCACTTCTTGATAAACCGAAGTTCATTAAACGATTTTTATAGCAGAGCGGTCACACATTAAACCGGTTAATAAATATTTGCCGCCGTAGAAACTGATGCTGGTGATGGCTTGACAGGAAAAAAAATGTGTGCGTGCGAGAAGGAATGATACGCCTCGTGGCTGTGCTCGAAGGAATGACACGCCGCGTGGCTGTGCTTGAAGGAATGATACGCCACGTGGCTGTGATCGAAGGAATGGCATGCCACGTGGCTGTGCTCGAAGGAATGACACGCCACGTGGCTGTGCTCGAAGGAATGACACGCCACGTGGCTGTGCTCGAAGGAATGACACGCCACGTGGCTGTGCTCGAAGGAATGACACGCCGCGTGGCTGTACTCGAAGGAATGACACGCCACGTGGCTGTGCTTGAAGGAATGGCACGCCGCGTGGCTGTACTCGAAGGAATGGCACGCCACGTGGCTGTGCTCGAAGGAATGGCACGCCGCGTGGCTGTACTCGAAGGAATGACACGCCACGTGGCTGTACTCGATGGAATGGCACGCCACGTGGCTGTGCTTGAAGGAATGGCACGCCGCGTGGCTGTGCTCGATGGAATGGCATGCCACGTGGCTGTGCTCGAAGGAATGGCACGCCACTTGGCTGCATTTTGAGGCATAAAGAACTATCCCAGAAAGTTCTAGATGATTGAACAAGCTGACTTTGTACGATATAAATTTATATTTGATTATTCTTAAGTAACGGGAGAAGATTTGCATGATTAATTCAGGGACGTGAACAATATAAATGCCATAAAAATGATAACATAACACAGGAATTTCAACATATAATTCAGCTTACCAGTAACATTTGACTGATTAAAAAACAACCCGCGTAGAGGCCTACAACAGCGTGTCAGGCGCCGCGTGCGGCAGCCCATACGAAAATAGAGCAGCGCGAGGCAGCAGCGGCAGCTGCCTGTAAGATACTCTTATCGCTGCTGCCCTTACAGCTGTAACGCTATGACGCTGCTAGATATTCAACTCTCTGGTGCCATAAAATAAAAATAATATATAAAATTGTCTGGTGCCATAAAATAAATATCTTGTTTTTATATGTTTTGGTGCCATAAAATAAATATAATATATAAAATTGTCTGGTGCCATAAAATAAATATCATGTTTTATATGTTTTGGTGCCATAAAATAAATATAATATATTCAATTGTCTGATGCCGTAAAATAAATAAATAAACCACGTCCCTAATTAATGTTTTCATAACGTCCCCATTTAATGTTTACATATATTTTCCTATTCAAATACTTGGCTTGCAGTTTCATGGCAATATATTATTATAAGAACAACTGTGAAGAGATGAGCCGATAAAATAGAAGAAGAGTGAGCCGTTAAAATTTCTATTAAATAGTGTATTAAATAGTATTCGTTAAAAGTGAAGAGTGAGCCGTTAAAATTTCTCTCTATTACTGCGTGTACAGGTGAATATAAAAATTGTATTCTAAAATTTTTAAGAGAATTCTTTTGATTTAGCCCCCATCCATAAATTACTTAATTTAGAAAATATCAATCACATGCAACAACTGCGGCAGAAAACGAGCTGAAAACAGATGAAGTTGTCGCTGAGTCCATCAGCTGCATATATTCTTTTACGCTGAAGCTTTCGATAGCCAGCACCTTCACGAAAAAGACTGCTATACTGCTCGTAATGTAAATAAAATATCCAGCTATTCGTTGTCACCTTACAAATAAATCTTAGGGAACATTTCCAACGCCGCCAGTTCAACATAAATGCAAGCAAAACATTCTTTTCGTTTCAGTTCAGAAAGTAAATATGGCTAAATTACACTCTTTGCGTGTATAAAGAGCAAGTGCATGCAATATATCATCAATTTCAGCGCAAAAAAGAGTGAACAGGCAATTTATTAAAATTATTTCCATTCATAAAAGAAGCGAGAAAATTATATATAGTACCTGCAAGCGAACAAAAATGTAAACAATCAACACCGATGATTTCAACACAAAAAATAGCCCCATACGTTGGCATAAATGGTAATTTAAACGATTTTTGTAGTGAAATATGTGAAGGAAATTAGCGAGCTTTCTGTGTGTGATGTTAATTTCGGGAAGGTCAGGGTAAGAGGCAATATATATGGAATGATACAAGTAGGCTTCCATCGACTTTTTTTTACTATTAAGAAAAAATAAGCAAATTATTTTCGATTAACAACGTGGTCCAGGACTGCAAAGTCCCAAACCACGTCCCCAACTAAAATACAAATAAAGAGATGAAGAAGAGTTTGCAGCTTTAAATGAAGACAAGCTAAACTGAAGGGCCTATTGCTAAAAATATTGCATCAACGAGACGAATTTAATGCTCTGTCACTTGACTTTGATTGCACGTGGTGTTGAGACAATCACGAGGCTCCGAGCATATAATCCCTTAATATTGTCATCACATGAATAAAAACATACTTGGCAAGCAAGATGTCGAATCATTGCCTTGTTTGAACGGTCCTTACTTTTGTAATAGCACATAAGTTGAAGGTCCCCTCAAAATCGTGAAATAGGGTCCCGATAAACTTGCACCAACGTCCCAACTAACTCGCAAAAACAGCTTACACAAACGTCCCGACAAAATCGTAAAAATATCTTGCACAAAGTCATAACAAACGATAAAAATGTCCCGACAAACACGCTCAAACGTCCCGAAAAACTCGTACAATCGTCTTAACAAACACGCATAAACGTACCGACGCACGCGGATAATCGCCCGACAAACATGCAAAAACGTCCCGATAACCACGCACAAGCGTCTCGACAGTCACGCACAAGCGTCTCGATAACCACACACAAGCGTCCCGACAACCACGCACAAGCGTCTCGATAACCACGCACAAACATCCCTGTAAAGAATTTTACTAGGCATACTTCTCTCGTATACATAAGGTTGGGACCTTTTAGGCAGGACCAGAGTTAATGAGCTCAGACAGAATTCATTTTGAACCAAACTTGACAGAGATTGTTCAGCAATTTGGTATGTTATCATTTACTTATGTTATGATCCTTTTTATTACTTGTTAACCTTGGCTATTTTCTCTATATTGTTTATAATCTCGAATAACCTCGATTTGTGTTCAAATTGTTCATTCTTTGTTTTCAGAAACCGTTACAATCTACAACGCGTTTTCATTCTCAACAATCCCCCGAACAAAGAGCCATATTCTTTATAATCCCGATAACCACGTACAAACGTCCCGATAACCACGCGCAAACATCACGACAAACACGCACAAGCGTCTCGACAACCACACACAAACATCTCGACAAACACGCACAAACATCTCGACAAACACGCACAAACATCACGACAAACACGCAGAACAAACATCCAAGCAAGCAAGGGCCCTCTCTTGCCCTCAGCACGCGCGAGGGTCTAAAATAACCTCAAAGCGACCGTCTGCGCGATACACCCTCTGCCATACAGCCTTCATTTCTTCATAACATTTTCGTGCGGGTTTTAGTCGTTTGAGATTCACTTAAAAAAATGTTGCTGAATTTATAAATGCCTTATCAGCACAGATGTTGACTATGCTCGTATCCTATTGCATTCGTACCGTTGTTTGGAGACACGGTAGACCTGAATGTTCTAATGAACTACATTATAACGATCCGATTCTACTGTAATCATGAAGTTGTTGTAATTCATTTGTCGTAATCGTTTTAACTGTGACTTGATCTGTTTATTGGTGGCAAATAATGAGAAGAAATTTATTTACTTTCACTGGGTATGTTATAGTTTTATTTTGAGTTGAAGAGTCGCGCGTCAGTTTCTCGCCGCCGTTTGTCAAAAGTTGCCGGAGTAAATAAACTGTTCGGTGCAGAGACTGCATGGTCTCCCCGGGACTGTGCACGCCAGGAAGTAATTACTCTTATGCCCGCCACAAGATAATCTACGCCTGATTAATGCTCCGTTCACTATTGGACGTTGATACGTGTTTTAAATCTTCATTGACTAGTTATTGTACTGAGAGATCCGTTTGATTAATTTTTAAACTAAAAATAAGGTCAAGCCGTGATTTTTCATTATTATTAAATATGATAATAACAATGAAGATCACTGCGTTGAATATATTTGACCTAACACTTGAAGATTAGCACGAATTAAAGTTGAAAGAAAAGCTCAATTTAACGTGTGTTAAACGTGATAATCGAATCAAATTCTATGAAAATGTTTCCCGGTATGTATTTAATGTTGCGTAATAAATGGGTTCGCACAGTCGGCATGCAATAGCGCGGACCCGACAGTGTTTGCAATAAATGCGGCTGCCACAGTGAGAGGCATACTGGCGCCTTGCCAATGTGGGAAAGACTGAAAAAACTACCACAAAACTTGAACTTATCAGACTCGGAGGTGAGTTAGGGGTTCTGATGTAAATCTAGGGTCCTTCAGAAGGAAATATATGTAAATTGTAAACAAATATTTTTCCCTTTTCAACTATAGCGCAACCTCATTACGGTGCATGAAAAAATGTTACAACCTCATAGATGACATATTCAATTTGAGTAAAGAAGTTTGTTGTTAGTGATAAATGAAGCTTGCTTCAATATTCAGTTGCATTTTTTTAGAGCGATCGTGAAACATTCCCAAACATCAAAAAGGAGGTCTCTATTGCACCCAAGCTATTCTGCAATCAAGTCATGATTGACCATGAAGTGAACGCAACTAAATAAGATTCGAGACACAGAATTTATTAAAATAACACAAAATTGAGGACGATCTTATTCGTCCTGCAATTAGGACGAATTAAAAAATTATTCTCACCAACTTGCTTGATGCAATCTACTGTAGGAGTCAGAACTTGATTGGTCGTTTCTGTAGTTTCATTTTCTTCAAGATCTTGCTCTAGAGCCAGAGTTTCCGTAACTTGGCGGTGCATTTTATGCAAGATTCTGAGGTCCTCCAGATACTGTACACGCTTCTGTAGCCGGACATTCTGCTCTTTAAGTTGAGCGAGTTGCTCAACTACTCGACATAAATGTCCCAGGTGGTCTAAGCTGCTAACTTCTTCTCGAGGTGCAGGGCGTTGGAACTCTTCCCTCAAATGGGTAGTGTTCTCTTGGACCTGCGGCAGAGAACACATGAAGTCTAAAAATTCTTTTTCGGCTTGTAAAGCTGCTGAAAGCTCTTCAGTGGCCCCACCAAGCGCTGCCATGTCACCAAAAGTGAAAGATTGGTCCGTTTCGGGACCTGGACTTGGAGAAACGCTTGGACAAAAATCGCTTCCATCCTTCCACGATGTAGCCTCTCCGTTAGACACTTCGGAGAAGGGGCAAGACGGTACCAAAAGACATCCGTTTCTTTCGCCTATCTCTTCACTTGGGGCTTCCGATGGATTTCTTAAATCATCAACATCACTATCATGACCACCAGTCACATCGCAAAAGTCTGATATATTTCTACAAAATTTCTCTTCGTGCTCAATTTTCCTGTCACTGTCAATGGCAAGAGCTTGCACTTTCTGATCAATTTGCATAGATTTACCATCAATTTGCGCCTGTTTATCATCTGTAGTCGCCATTTTAAAAGGAACCGTAAGACCGAATCGGCTCGGCCGCAACTCATGCACTGAGGAAAGCGTTGGCAACCGACTTACTACCCCTCGAACCTCCGTTTAACTGTTTGGTTACACGCAGTTCGAGTTAAGAACTACAAAAAATTTTTGCTTCGACATATCAAAAAATCTGCGGTTTAAAAAAAAAAGAATATTTATCTCCGCATTGCTTTCCGCTTCCGTTTTAGCCTAATTTTGTTACATCATCCTGCATTTGATTTGGCAATTTGGGCCAATGGAAATATAATCAATTCATTTTAGTGAGAATTCATTTCGAGCTAAATATGATTCAAATAACATTTCATTTGGAGGATGATCTGTACAACTATCTTATTTGATCCTTGTTAGAAAAATACAGGCCTGCAAAATTATTAGTGTTGACGCTTTTCCTATCCGTAGTCGTGGAAGTAAATCAGTCCGAAATATCCTTTCTCTCAAGTACTCCCTGTCCCCTGACTAGAGCTTTTGTAAAAGCTTATAAAATATAAGGTAATCTGCGTTGCGATTGTTGTCGATGGTTCAAGTCTAAAATGAATTATAAATTTCATTTGTATTCGGCATAGCCAGGTGTAATTCATATCCAGGAGCGACTCGTGCTCGAGTCGTGCATTGAGTGACTCCGTGAGGATTGTTAGATAAGCTAGACATAAAGTGTCGCATACTTCCGTAATGACGTAGCTAGTCCACAGGCTGAGAGAGTCCATAGTGGCAAACCAGAGCTTTTTTAGAATCAGTTCATTTTTAATTTCCTTATTTACTCAAGATCTAAACCAATTTCTTAAGAATGATAATACTGGTATCCAGGATACTTTACTGGTCTACTTATAGGACTCAAAAATGAACTTGAGGGAGAGTCTAAAAAACTCTCTGCTTTGCCACTATACAAACCACAGCTTTTTTAGAATCAGTTCATTTTTAATTTCCTCATTTACCTAAGATTTAAACCAATTTCTTAAGTATGATGATGCTAGTATCCAGGATACTTTACTGGTCTACTTATAGGACTCAAAAATGAACTTGAGGTTGAGGGAGAGTCTAAAAAACTCTCTGCTTTGCCACTATGTGAGAGACTGAGAGTGAGTGCTGACGACTGACGTCACTTTTTATTGCTGTAGTAATACTTTTCCTTCCTGTTTCCTGTGTTTGTCTCTACTGAATAATTTTTAAATTTTAAACACATCTTTATAAATTTTGAGTCAATAGGCCTATTTCAATTTCATTCATAGGGATAGCTGGGTAGGCCTATTTAGGGTATACCTAATCAGGATGGAATTCTAATTTCGGAGGTTCATATATATTATATTATTTCGATCCACCAAGACCACTTCTTCTATCCAACATTGTTATTTGAGGCAAAAAATGGACTTCTTAAAGGCTTAAGCCTTAAAACACGCACGCCATAGTGGCAAAGCAGAGAATTTTTTAGACTCTCCCTCAAGTTCATTTTTGAGTCCTATAAGTAGACCAGTAAAGTATCATGCATAGTGGCAAAGCAGAGAGTTTTTTAGACTCTCCCTCAAGTTCATTTTTGAGTCCTATAAGTAGACCAGTAAAGTATCCTGGATACCAGCACCATCATACATAAGAAATTGGTTTAAATCTTTGGTAAATGAGGAAATTAAAAATGAACTGATTCTAAAAAATCCACTATGCAGAGGGTGGATGCAGCGTCGCCAATATATGGATTTTTAAGCCCAAAGCGTCGCCGGCCATTTTAAAGATGCGTCGCCGGGTAATTTTTAATGAAAAGCCATTTACGCTGAGTAATGACAAACTATTTACAAGCCACGAACTTATTACAAGGTTGCATGCATGTGTTACCCCAAATAACTAATTTTACCCTAAAAACAGTCCAATTGTACAGCAAGTGTCAACTGAACAAGTAATAAAGCAGTCTGACCGCTCTAATGCGACCAAAACTACGCAATCAAAAAAACGTTTACATTTTTTGCGGGAACTCATCGCAACTGATTTCCGGACAAGCTTCGCTGCATCGTAATCCATCCAACGTACCGGAAACCTTACTTTTTTTCTAAATAGTTGGCTGAAGACTGAGAAATAAAAAACTTCTGATCAAACGAACGACAACAAACTTTTTCAAGATAATTCTGAAATCGTAAGCCGTAACGTCAATTGAATTCTATGAATTCTAATACGGATCGTTAATTTTAACATCGTATTTCCAAAAATCAATTATTACATTTCTTTTAATTGAAAAACATCCTTTTACATAAAAAAACAACGAATTTTTTCTTACAGCTCCTCAGGAATGATGAATGAATGCTCCTCATATTGACAAATGACGATCTTACTCTTATAGCTAAAAATTTTAAATTGAATGATTTTGTCATTTCGTAGACTCCATTGATTACAGAACTTTAGTTTTTGGAAGTGTATTCAAGAAAAGTTCCTGAAATAGTAGAAACATTTCCATTATCATTCTGAAATAGAAGCGTCATTTCCGTTCTTATATATAAACAGGATTAATAAAATACCTATCAAATTCATCCAATGTCATTCAATATGTGATGTATGAACAACAGTTTTACTTTGATTCCTATGATGCTCATTTTTACCGGTTGAAGCTTATTGAATTAAATTAAATTGAGAAATTAAATAAAATTAAATTTTACTGAATCAAAATTTATTATTTAATACACTAGATGGTACATGCTGTAGAATTAAATTCTATTAGAAAAATGTTGAATTAAAAATCTGATTATATTTTTTAAATTAAAAATTAATTTTTATTGTATTAAATTGTGTTATTAATGAACTATATGGTACGTGCTCTATGTTTTATATAATGAAATAGTTTCCCATGTTAAACAACGAAAATTTTCTAAAAGACACAAAACGTTCGAAAACGCGGGATGGCAGACAAAATCATTCAGAATTTGAAGTGAATTGATCAAGATAAATTCAACATAATAGGGGAAAAAATTCAAATCTGGAATGTATAAATAGGTTTTTATAATTTAAAAAAAAAAATTCAATCATTTAAATGATTAAATCTCATAATTGAATGTGAATCAAGTCTATTTATTGTGAAATCAAACTAGACACAACCAAAACATAAGTGTGTGACACCGTCTTGTGAGAAGTAAACAGAAAACATCATGTGAATGTATGCAGTGAAAGAGTCGAAGTTTATCTCATAATTTTATGTGAAATCGATAACTTTGTGGGTGTTGTCCAATCGTGAGAATTTTTTATGAAGCTGGATGTGTTTTTTTTTATTTTAGAACGTATTAATTGCAAAAATGTGTCCGCTAGCCTACAGATAAACGACTAGTTAACTTGATTAGTCGTTGGCAACACGGGATTGGATTTCAAACCACGCGCGATTTCGGAAGTACAGCCATTTCAAATGTGATCAGTTCATCAATTTTCATTGCAGTGGAAGGTGGTGTAACGCGGTGGTAGGGTTGGTATTTCGATACCTTTTCTTATATTGACATGAGAATATATTACCTATACAGAATTCCACACTGTAACCTAATACCTATTATGTAACCTATAAAAAGGTAGGTACTAGTAGGTACCTGTCCTACATTACTAATGCATATCAGCAGCATATGTATTCATGGTAGTGCATTATTGATAATGATTATTGAGTTATGAAATTCATTTTTATATTAATTTTGTGTTTTTAACAACTCATTGATCATTAAATGAAATGATCATTTTTTTATAGTTGAGGTTAAGCCTAAGACTTGTGGCCACAAATGTGCCCACCAGCCTGATCTCTGTCAGAAAAAGAAGACAAAGCAGCAGACTTGGAGCTTATAGATTTCATGTTGGCAATATTTATATTCTTCTAGATTTATCTGTAAGTTTATTTTTTTAGATAAAATAATATTGTAGAAAAGCAGTATGGAATTCTGTATAGGTAATATATTATCATGTTAACATAATAAAATGTATCGAAACTTACCACCTTACACCTTACACCTCCCACCAAAGTGACAATTGATACTCATTACACTGAGCTCGTCAGATCAGAAACTGCGGACACCCGGACAGCCGCGCTTCCTTTATCTCGCTTGCGTGTGGTTCAAAAACCGATAAAAAGTCGGCGACTCTTCCCAAATGCAAACACTAGTCGTGTATGCGTATCGAGAAATTTTTGGTAATGAATATGTTCCAAAATAAAATAAAAATTACGTCATCTTTCGCAGAAAGTTCTCACGATTTCATTGATACCCACAAAGTTCTCGAATCCACACGAAATGATGGGATAAACTGCTAAACTTTCACGGCGTATGGCAACATTGTGTTGACTGTTGACATTAGACAAGACGGTGTCAAGACACCTTTTTTTGGTCTTGTGAAGTTCGATTTCACAATAATTAGACTTGATCCACATTCCATACTGACATTTAAATGATGGAAATTTGTTTCAAATTATAAATACCAATTAATACGCGTACAGACATACATTTTTTTCATGTTTTTTGCCTATTTTGTCAATATTGTCTATATAATTAACTTCACCTCAGATTCTAAATGATTTCGTCTGCCATCCCGCATTTTCGAACGTTTTGTGTCTTTTAGAAAATTTTCGTTGTTTAACATGGGAAACTATTTCATTATATAAAACATAGAGCACGTACCATATAGTGCATTAATAATACAAATTAATTTAATAAAAATTCATTTTTAATTTAAAAAATATAATCAGATTTTTAATTCAACATTTTTCTAGTAGAATTTAATTCTACAGCTTGTACCATCTAGTGTATTAAATAATAAAATTTGATTTAGTAAATGTTAATTAATTTTTTAATTTAATTTAATTCTACAGCTTCAACCGGTAAAAATGAGCATCATAGGAATCAAAGTAAAACTGTCATTCATACATCACAAATTGAGTGACAATGGATGGATTTGATAGGTATATTTTATTAATCCTGTTTATATATAAGAACGGAAATGACGCTTCTATTTCAGAATGATAATGGAAATGTTCCTACTATTTCAGAAACTTTTCTTGAATACACTTGCGAAAACTAAAGTTCTGCAATCAATGAGGTCTTCGATAATGACAAAATTGTTCAATTTAAAATTTTTAGCTATAATATTTCAAACCTCTATCAAAAATATCATAATTAATCATTCTCTTGCATTGAGCATATGAACGTTATGCCTCGTGCTGCCGCATCCGCGATTGTCATTTGTTTCTGTCAGTTGCATGCCGGGAGCTTACTTTCGTTGTTGTATGTACCTACTTCTTGTATCCCACTTGACCCCTAAAATCCTGGAAAATAAAATTGGTATATACCCAGCACCTACTTCATTCTTTCCCACACCACCTGACATCCACCACTTGAACCACAAGCCCCCTGTTAAGCCATTGTGTAGGCCCTACCTTGCACAAAATGGGGGTCACAAAAGGGAACCTCATAACAATCAATACAAGCAGCTGCCTTACAAACTTTATGTAAGTGGCCCCATTCAATTATACCTTAGCACATGAAGCCTCCCTGTATATTTTATACATGTTCAATTTCTGGCATCCCAGGATGACCACCTGCCATGAGTTAGGAGATCTCTTCCACTCAACACAACACCTCTTCTCCTGCTTTCATTCCACACAGAACTTTGCATATGGGGGACTGCTTTGTCCAGGCTTTTGTCCACTTGGCTTCTCCTAGCACTTGCCCCCTCTCTCCCCTCTTCTTGCTGTCCTTCCCTGCCTTCTGCTGAATAACCTGCTGTGATCCTCCTCTCCAAATGTTGATGACATGAAAAACGACAGTTGAATATTCTTCAAAACATTCCTTTGGGTGATGGGGATAAGGCTGCTGCTGATTCATGCTTAATTCTGAGATTTATTTATCTCTATTTATATTACATAAGTTCTTTGCTTACCTGCATGTAATTTTATCATGTTCTTTTCTAGGTGTATTACACTGTTCAAAAAATTTTTTTGCTACAGACCTTCAACAACTTTTACAGTTTATTTAGAGAAAACCCAATAATCATGGCCCGTAAAAGAGAAGAGTCTGCTAGTACAAAACATGGTCCTCAACAACAGGCTGGCAGTGGAGCAACTGGAAACTCCAAACATAGGTCAGTGTGTACAGGTTTTGTGGATAAATTGAAAAATCAAATCTGAAATTAATTGGAAAGTAGTTTCAACATCATGGTAAATCCAGTTGAAAGTTGGTAGCTGGAGAATTATTGATGATGAGGGATTTGGCTATATTCACTTTTGTAGCATTGTCACTGCATGATAATGCTCGTGCAAGCATTTAATGTAGTGCAAGTTGTATTCACAATATGTATTTGCTTTGTGGTATTCAAGTACTTTACCTTGTGTCATTTAAAATTCTCAGTTTTAAGTGTTGCAAAACATTTATTTACTTTGTAATAGTAATGTATGTTAGCAAAATTTCATTTTGAAATTGTCTCATCATAACCAGCTTTTTGGTCTGCCAATGCCATCATTGAACATAATTTAACTTGATAAAAAAATAAACTAGAAAATCATTGAAGAAAGGTTTTCTCTGGACTTTATCCAAGCCAGAATGGTAGTAAATATAAATCATTCCCCACTTATTTTCTGAACACAAACAAGTGTCAACTTTTTAGCGCATTCCCTCATTTATGGAAAAAATGCACTATTGTGCTCGCCATGTCCGTCTATCTGTCTGTCCGTCCATCCGTCTGTCCGTGACCTCAAGTTTTTGTCAACAAGAAAATGCGCTCTCTGTCACTCACTGCTGTGAGTACTGAGTTATATTTTTTTATTGTATGTTCATCATTATGTTCAAAATTCAAGCAACTGAATGGAAATAATCATTGCCGTATATTGTGAACAATTTGTTGAGCAGTGGAAGTAGCAGCAGTGGGAGCAGTTCTGGATCTGGTAAAGGTTCAAGCGGCTCCAACAATGCTGTGCCCGTGTATGCCTCCCTGAAGCAGCAACTTGCCATGCTGGGGCTAGCAATGAGAGAGATTCCTGGAGATGGGCAAGTATTCAATGAGTTCTTGATAATGAAACTCTTGGGTCATTTGGTGGGCAAATGTGTAGACGTTACATCCAAATGTATGCAAAATAGTTTTATGTCTTCATGTTGTCTTGTCATTAGAATTTATTTTTTTGCAGTTTTGTTATTTATTGACATTTGGTAGATTCTTTGAGCTAATATATCAATAGCATTTACATTTCATAATATTGCACACCATTCCATTTTATATTGTGTAGATTAGGTAAATACTTGTGTAGTGCTCATTTTGGTTTTACTTTGGTTTCAAATGAATATTGAAATTTTCATGACCAGATATGTACCGTCAACCGGGGTAACTCGGGACTGGCGGGGTAATTCGGGACAGTCCTCCGACACGGCGTAAAACTGTTATAGTAGCAAAACTAATTGGAATATTGCAAAACTAAAAATAGTGGCGTAAACGTCAACATTTTTCCTATCTATGTAGTATAAAGGGAGTCTCTTATACACATCT